>NW_020621603.1:1633746-1936340 GCF_003573695.1 Papaver somniferum | reverse complement strand
TTTTTTTTTTTTTTTTTTGCTGATGTTTATGATTTTCATGAATTTATAATGTTTGATTTATATATACATGTGCATATATTAGTGTATGTGAGTAGGATTTTTGTCGAAAAACCCTTGTTTTTGAAAACGTATGTTCGTTTGATGGTTAGTTTGAGAAACTAATAATAATCCCTGATTTAGGAGAGATTTTTTTTTTGTATAGACCTAGGTCCAGTGATAAAACTTAGTTTATGAGATTTTATGAGAACCAAGGTTTTATCGTAAAAGGAGTGAATTTTCACAAAATCGAAATAAACCCTCGTTTTAAAGAATGACGATAATACGAAGGAAAAAGTTATATATATATATATATATATATATATGTACTTGTGTCTAGTGATAAAATTTGTTTATGAGATTTCATGTAAAACAAAACTATATCTTATAATGTGTGAGCTTTCACAAAATTGAAATAAACCTTCGTTTTAAAGACGGATGACGATACGAAGGAAAAGATTTTTTTTTTTTTATGTAAAATTGTGGGCTGTCCACGAAAAATATTTTTGTAAACAAAACCGTGACATGATCCATGGAAAAGAATTTTTTCTTGCGTGAGTTGTGACGCACAAAACGAAAACGTGAATTATTGTTCCCGTATTTGTAAATATATATTTTCAAAACCCAAGTTTGATTTTGAGTAATGTCCAAAGTAAACAATTATTTATGATGAAATAATGTTTTAGTTTTCATAATTCCATGGTGAATTTTCACACAGTAGAAATGTTCATGATTTCATGAAAATCTGAGTTTCGTTCGTCTTTTGTAGGTTTCGAAGAAACGAACGAGTTTTGAGGTGTTTAACTCTCACATTACTATCACTATTGTTAGTGGAATCGTAAAAAGGTAAGAGTTAAGAATTACCATTTTCTAGATGCTAGTATTTCCATTTTCATGATTCCATCATCTTGTCGAATTTCATATCTGGATGATGTACTGAAGTAGAATGCAGTGTGAATTTTATAGTTACTCCGCAAAGATGTCCAACTCCCAAGCTAATGATGCTTCGAGAGATGAAATGTGCGTTTATGATGATATCTCCAGGGATGAAACATGTATGGATGAGACTTCCATTGGCGAAGAAGAGGATGAATCCTCCAAGAGGACGTGACTGCTTTGATGCATCTCCCAATCACGGGTAATCTCCCTGGAGATCTTTCAGATGAGGAGACTGCAGTTTCTAACATGACTGCTACACAGAAGGAGCTGTGTAATTATCTCAAAAATCTTACTGACAAGATGTCAGAGAAGACTCAAGAGAAGGGAAAGGAGAAGGAGAAATCCTAGGACGACGGTCCTGAAGTAATTCCAATCCATACAGTAGAAGACGACGAAGTCCACAAAACTGCTGCAGACAACTCATCAGCGAAGGGATCACCGAATTTCATCACTCGCGAGGATTTGGAGCGCCTCTTAGAGAACCATGGAAAAGGAAAGACATCACATGACCATCTTCATCAACCTCCTTATCCTGCCGCTACGCAGAGGATTCCACTCCCCAAAGGTTACGTTTCTCCAACTTTCACCTTGTATGATGGAACTGGCAATGCTCGGGAACATGTCTCTCGTTTTCTCGAAGCCTTGGGAGAACATGAACATAATCATGTTGTCAATCTCAAGGAATTCTCAAAATCTCTGAAAGGCAGGGCATACACCTGGTATAACAGCATCACACCAGAGACCATCAACAATTGGGGAGAAATGGTTAACACATTTTACAGGAAATATTCTTCGTGTCAGAACAAGTCGCCCTCTCCGACCTTGGAAGAATGTTTCAGAGGGTCAGTGAAAATCCCAATGATTATGTGAAAAGGTTCAGAGTCCAAGCCCTGGATTTTCATGACCCAAACGTCACGGAGTAACAACTGGTGGACTTGTGCATCAATGGCATGCTCCCGGTCTACAGGGCCTTGCTAGAAAACCTTCGATTCCAGACTTTCTCAGAGCTTCACGAAGCTGCGAAGAGGTCGGAAACCACTGCACCCGCTCTTTTGGAAAGAGAAAAGTCAACAAAGACTGAAGATTCAAAAGACACTCGAGGAAGCAGGCGTCTGATCAACAAGCAGTATAACCTGCAACCTTCAACAAATGCTGTCGCCGAAGGGAGTAAGCGAAAAGCAGAACCACAACACAAGCAGACTTCCTCCACCCCTTCAAAGACACACAAGAAGGAGAATTCGAAAATCCCTCCTCAGCATACGGAAGATCCAGAAGCACCTGATTTTCCTTGTTCAATGGAAGAAGTTAATGAACTACTCGATGCCTGGATTCAAGACGGCGCAATCAAATTGCCTTATGTCAAGAAGGAACCAACTGAAGAGGCCATGGAAAATCCTCGGTATTGTCGCTTCCATAGATACGTCAGCCATCCCACGAGTGATTGCAAAATTTTGAAGCGCATATTCAAAGAAAAGGTCGAATCAGGAGAGCTCAACCTGGGGACTGAGGAGGTGCACAAAAACCCCCTCCCAGTCAGAACTTTTACCATCTCCGAACCTTCTGTCAAGGAAACGGTCCAATCTCTGATCGAACATGTCTGCGAGATGTTGTATCTTTCGAAAGATCAAAGGAAAGACATGTTTGCTGCACTGAACCACATCGTGTCCGGAAGACGTCCGCTGATCCAAGAGACTATCAACGGACCTTCATCCACTGACACAGAAATGTATGACTGGGGAATGCTCACCACAGTGCACATTAAAGGAAATGAGTTCAGGAGGGCGTTCATCGATGTTGGCACCGCCGTCAACATCATCCCTTTGAAAATTCTCAGAGCTGCTGGTATTACCCAACGGGAAGCCACCCATGCTCCCATAGAAATCAGGGATCACGAAGGAATCTCCAGAAACGCATACGGCTTCATCACTCTCAAAGCTACGGAAAGATCGATCTGCACTGAGGCCAAGTTTTTCATAATCCGGGAAGACCTTGGATACGACATGGTCCTTGGGAGAACTTGGATTCATGCTGAAAGGACAACGATGCCTTCAACACATCCTTTCATCGACAAGGATTCCGAGTCGGAAGACGAAGCAGAGGACGCACCACCGTTTGAGCATCTGGAAGAAGTAAAAACTCTGATGGGACTTACACATGAACTTGGAGATAATCCGCACACCTTTTTCAGAAGGTTTCGAGCTCATGCAAGTCTTATTCCTCCTCTTGCTCCAATATTACCAATGTTCAAATACGCTACTATGGTCCAAGGACTTCTCCCCAGGAATAATTTAGTCGTCATCCAAAGCTACGAGTGGGTAACTTCACCTCAGCAATAATACACTCAATGGTTAGGTTCGGAACTTCTTCAAATCGGTCACTCCATCGAGAGGTTTATTGCTGGAGACTTGGCTAAGCATGATCAACACTATGCTGGATACTCTCTTCCGCGCGAGTGTCCATACGGGACACAATCGAGGAATTCCATCAAACAGGGAATTCCGAATCAGCGGAAGATATTCAAGGCACGATCGACCAAGCCTAACAAGTTTCATGAAGGAGACCTGGTTCTCAAAGCAGTTCAGCGCGGTCTTCATTCTACAAGAAACTCCAATTGGGAAGGACCATTCATGGTCGCTGAATCCGTGGCCGGAGGATACTACAAATTGACCAACACAGATGGCAGAACCCTGTAGATGGTGGATTTTCGACAAAAGATAAAATTGTAAACTCATAATTATACAAAGATCTGATTCAGCAATCAGACGTGAGTATCGAGACACGGCTCTCTCATCGAATTCTCAACAGAGAGTACTTTCTCTCAGAGTATATGTGGATATGTAGCCTCACGACCGGAAAACGGCATATCTCAGGAATACTGAATACTTTCAGTGATTATTTATATATAGCATCACGTGATGGACGGCTCCTAGACAGCTTGCTCTGCTAGTATAGAGCGATAACGTCTTCGGGAACAAACAACGAGTTTACCCTGACTATATAAAGGATATAACTTACCGACAAGTTCATATCGGGATGATTAATGCTCCTAGATAGCTTGCTCTGCTAGTATAGATCCAAAAAGTTAATTATTCCTAATTGCTCCTATTCCATGGTCGAATCCGCGACTGGTCCCCTGGAATAGCAATAACAATTGTTCTGATTCTATGATCGAATCCACGACTTGATCTCATAGAATAGCAATAACTATATTATCTCATTACTCCGATTTCATGACCGAATCCACAACTGGTCTCATAAATGGTAATAGATAAATCTTAATTACTCTGATTCTATGGTAATGCTCACTTTATTATTCTGAATTCGTAGTCGAATCCTCAGCTGATCCTATGAATTAATAATAAACATCTTATTACTCAGTTTTGTGAATTATTCTCCACTGAATTCCACAATTAATAATAAATAATCAACAACCGGGCGTCTGAGCTACCTCTAAGTAATCCCCGATTCAAATGGTGAAGGTGTATTCAACGATGATACACTAACAGTCACCGCACGAACGCGTATTTCAAAAATACAACGAAACGATGAACCTATGCAAAATAAAAAATAAAATAATAAATAATTAGAAATATTGACCAGGTTGTTGGGAGCACGGACACACGACCGACCGACCGTGTCGTGGTCAATCGCACGCCAGTTTTATATTTTTTTAATGCATTTTATTGTTTTCCATAATTTAATGAAAATTCTGTCATTTTATCAAATCTCCTTCGTCTTGAGGAAACTCCTCGGTTTCATGGTACTTCCATAAATCCATAAAAATAATATAAAATTAAGGAAAGGAGTGTGGGGCGTGACCATTGGCCAACCGGCCATGCCTTGGTCCCAACCGGCCCCACACCCATGGTTCCTTATTATTTTATTACTATTATTATTATTATTATTTCTCTAATTTCATGAAAAAACTCCTTGATTTCATGGTATTTTTGCACAAATCATCAAATAATAATAAAATAAAATAAATTATGAAAACTTGTGGGACCGGGACTTGGCCGGCCGGCCATGCCCTAGCCGGTCTCACACGCCCCTTTGTTTCATTATTTTATTATTAGTTTTCCTTGAATTCATCAAATTCCTTGATTTTATGGTATTTCTCTCAAATTAGGAAAAATTCCCTCAAATCATCAAAATACCTAAAAATATTAAAAAAATTAGGAAAACTCGTGGGACCGGGCCCTAGCCGGTCGGTCATGCGTCCACGGTCCCACGCTCCCTTGTTTTTATTATTTTAATATTTTTTGCTTCCCTGAACTCATGAAAACTCCTTCAATTCATGGAAACTCCCTAAATTCATGAATTTTTCATAAAATCATTATAAGATTAGGGAAACTCGTGGGACCAGGCCCTAGCCGGCCGACCATGCCTTCCACGGTCCCACACGCCCTTGTTTTATTATTTTAATATCTTTTGCTTCCTTGAACTCATGAAAACTCCTTCAATTCATGGAAACTCCCAAAATTCATCAAATTTCTCAAAATTCATGAATTTTACATAAAATCATCAAAATATTATAAAATTAAGGAAAAGGCACCACGGGACCGTGGTCACGACTGGCCGACCATGCCTTAACCATGGAGGTCCCACGCCTCCTCATTCCTTATTTTATAATTATTTGTCATCATCTCATGGTGTTTTCCTCAGTTTCGTCGAAACCCTAATTTAGGCATATTTTCTCGAATGGATGCTCAATTGCACGCCAGAAAATATCAAAATTATCAGGACTGAGACGCTGACGCCTTGGGGACACAAGCACGCTATCTTGACCGACTAAGATTGTCTCTTTGGCTCACGGAGGCCGGTCCCATCAATTTTCACAGTTTTGACCTAATTTTCACAATTGCTCGTATTAGGTCCAAAACTCTCCCAAACACTTTGGATTTTCATGGAGTGATCGTCAGGCGGTCACGAGACAACCCAGGGACGGTTTCATGACTCCATGGTCGGTCCCTCGCCTCGTCATAATTAATTAGGTTTTCTCACCTAAGGCTCGGACGAGCATTTTCGAATAAATGATTAAACCAGCATTTAATCATTCTTTCACCAACAAATCGTCAACTCTTCAGGAGTTCTTCGTATTTGCTCACGTGAGCATATGGACACTACATGGTTGATCCACGGTCCCATGTAGTCGCTCCCTCCTTCGTCCCATGGTTGAAATTCTGACGAACCATGAATTGATCATCAATTGATCAAATTAGGGTTTCTGAATCCAAGGATCATCATTCCAGATTCTTTTATGAAGACCTCATGGTCATTAATTTTATTAATTATGCTCGGTTCAACGACCAGTATTCTAATTAATATTTTTGGTACGCTGCCAATAATCCATCAGACGAGCAACACATGCTCAGACGATCAAATATTCAACAATTCATCACATGAGCAACACTTGCTCAAATGATAAATATTTGTTAAAATCAAGGAATATTGGTTCAACAATCAATATTCAACGATCCACCGAATGAGCAATACTTGCTCACTTCTAAGAACTATACCTCTGTAGGATCAGAATCTCGCAACAATAATGTTTCAGCGAAATTATCAATGACACAGCACTTAAGCGTCGCAAAACAACTCCAAAAATGATAAAATAAATGACGTCAGTTAAGAACACGAGAAAGATATGATAGTACTGCGAAAATTAGAGAGTTTGCGAAATTAACATTTGTAAGGTTGCAAGAATGTCGAAAATCATATCCGAAAATAAAGGACAGATTAGCTGTGATCCACTATGTATTTCCTTATAAATAGTCATTCGAATTGTAAAGAAAAGGGAGAGATCTTTTTGAGGAGGAAACAAGTAAATAAGAGAGAGAAAGTTCAGAGCAGAGATCATTCTTGACTTCTTTATCTTTCTTGTAAGAAAATTCAAAGTTTAATCAATAAAATTAAGAACATAAACCTAAAAATGGGTTGCTCAACAATGAAATCATATGAGGGGTGTAGTGTAGGATTTCCTGCAACTACATAATGGCGCTAGAAACAGGGAATTGAAGATCGAAAGTTGAAGATTGTTGATTGAGAATATTCAAATCAAGAAAGTGATTAAATAAATCAGTGAATCAATTGTAAGAAAGATGAATAGAATTGATGGAAATGGCAAAAGATTGGAGTGTAATATGATAACAAAAAGCTTGATTAATGAATTCCATGAAAACATCAAAGGAAGAATACATAAACGAAATTTTGAAGGAAAAAAAGTTATGGCGGTAGAAAAACAACACCCTTGAAAGATTTGGAAAAGAAAAAAATTACATTCATGGCGGAAGAAATACCAAAAGAAAATTTGAACCACACATCTCCGTTGGTCATTACAGTGCCTGTTACACGAAAAGAGAAGGAGACAACAATAAAATCCACATGAGAATGGATGTTGAACAGAACTTTAATTGATACATGAAGTTCAGTTGATATAATATTTTATCACGCATTCCGGGGAATGGGATTTAAAGATGAAAAAATGTCCAATTCAACATATTTTGTTCACGGCTTCGGAAAATCCACAACAAAACCTAAAGGAGAGATAGTGGTACGAATTCCACTTGGAGAAATCGAAACACATGTAACATTGTGCGTGGTGGATATGGAATTTCCATATAATATGTTATTAGGAAGATCATGGATACATGCGATAAAAGCTGTGGTATCAACATTGCATCAATGTATTAAATTCCCCACTCCAAATGGAATAGGTGAAATCAGAGGAGATGTTGACAATGCGAAATTATGTCATCAAATTGAAGTAAAACATTATGAAGAACAAGCAAAAAAGAAACAATTTCGCAGAAAATTGGCAAAAGAAGCAAAGAAGGAAGAAGAATTTAGAGTATATATGATAAGGGCTAAAGAAGGCAAAGGAATACCCAGAGAAATTTAGGAAGAAGGGGAGAGACCCATAAAAGCAATAAAAGAACCAACACCTGTGGGAGAACCTAAACCCAGTTACACTGCCGCAGAACCAACAAAAGAAGTAAATGTTGGGACTATAGAGGAACCTCTAATGTTGAGAATTGGAACCAAAATGGATATAGAAGAACAAGAAAGAACTGTAAACTTGTTGCGAGAATATAAAGATATTTTCGCAGGAAACATGGATGAGATACCAGGAATAGATCCATCAATTGCATGCCACAAATTGGAGATTAACAAAAATGTGAGACCATTTAAACAGAGAATAAGAAAAATTGCAACAACTTACCATTCCCAAATAGAAGAATAATTACAGAAAATGCTTGAGGCAGAAATTATAAGAGAAGCTAAATACCCAGAATGGATAGCGAATATGGTAATTGTCCCAAAGAAAAATAAGGGAATCAGAATTTGAATAGATTTCACTGATTTAAACAAAGCATGCCCCAAAGATAGTTTTCCGTTACCAGATATTCCTCAAATGGTGGAATCCGCAGCGGGAAATGATAGGGTATCATCTTTAGATGGGCACAAAGGGTATAATCAAATCCCTCTTGCTGAAGAAGATCAAGAACATACTGCTTTCTTTGCCCTTAGAGGTTTATATTGTTACACGAAAATGCCAGTTGGTTTGCGAAACGCATGAGCGACATATCAAAGAATGGTAGAGAAGGTGTTCGCAAATGGATACATAAAACATTAGAAGTGTACGTGGATGACATGTTAGTAAAGAGTAAAGAAGCTAAAGACCATGTGCAAGATTTGAGGGAGATTTTTGAACAAATGCGACAGTATAACATTAAATTGAATCCTGAAAAGTGTACTATTGGAGTTGCATCGGGGAAATTTTTAGGCTACATTGTATCAAAGGAAGGAATACAGGTTGATCCAGAAAAAGTGCAAGCAGTTCATGACATGCCAACACCAGCAACAATAAAAGATGTACAGAAATTGAATGGCCTTCTAGCTTCGCTGGGGAGATTCATTTCGCGATCATCAGACAAATGCAAATATTTTTTCGATATACTCAAGAAGGGTGCAAAATTTAAATGGAGTGATGAATGTGAAAAGGCTTTGCAAGGAATCAAAGAACATCTTATGAATACAACTATTTTACAAAAAGCAGAACAAGGAGAAGAATTATTAATTTACCTTGATATGTACAAGTAGGCCACATTGATATTAAATATGAAATTTTGTCTTCACCAAAATCATAAGTTGTTGCGGATTTCTTGGCAGAATTTCCTTTAGAAGAAGATGAAGCAGTAGAAGAAATGATGGATGTAGAAGAAGAACATGGAGATCCAAAAGATTTATTAACAGAACCAAATAGATGGGAAATATTGGTAGATGGATCATGAAATGGAGAAGGAAATGGAGTTGGAATTGTTTTAATTTCGCCAGAAGGAATAAAGATGGCTTTTTCATTCAGATTGGAATTTGCATCCACTAATAATGAAACGGAATATGAAGTTGTGATACATGCCTTAAAATTCGCAATAGAAATGAAACTAGAAAATGCCAGGATCACTAGTGATTCGCAGCTAGCTATTCGCCAAATAAAAGGAGAGTATACAACAAATGAACCATCCTTAAAGAAATACAAGAAGCTGGTTGAAGAATTATCAGCGAAAATCCCAAAGATAAAATGGAGGCACATTTCAAGAAAGGATAATAGACTCGCAGACGCTTTTGCTTTTATCTCAAGCATGATAACAGATCCAACTGCGAGATGCATAAAAATACAAACACTTTTGTCACCATCAAAAAATAAAGAAGAGGAAGATGTATATGTGATGATAATAGATAATGAAAAATAATAACAAATAAACAATGTCGCAGACTGGAGAATGGAACTTCATGCATATCTGGCGAAAGGAGAAACACCAAGAAATAGATTGGAAACACACAAGTTAAAAAGCCGAGCAACGAATTATGAATTAAGATATGGGTTGCTATACCGAAAATCCTTTAGTGGACCATCACTCAGATGTTTGACACAAGAGGAAGGAGAAAAGGTGCTGAAAATGTTACATAGTGGAGATGCTGGCAATCATAGTGGAGGAAGATCTTTGGCACATAGAGCAAAAATGCAAGGTTATTATTGGCCATACATGCATGAAGATGCAAAACAAATATCAAGGCGTTGCGAATATTGTCAGCGACATGGAAAGAAAATACATGCACCAGGGGCACCATTGTCATCTTCAACCAGTGTGTGGCCCTTTGGAAAATGGGGCTTAGACATTGTGGGGCCATTTTTACCAGGAACTGGACAAAGAAGATACTTAATATTCACAACAGATTATTTCACAAAATGGACAGAAGTGAAGGCAGTAAAACATATTCGCGACAAAGATATCTTTACATTCATATTCGAAAATATCATTTGCAGATTTGAAATTCCTGCACAGTTGGTATCTGATAATGGGAAACAATTTGAAGGACAGAATATAGAAATGTTACTTAATGCATTCAATATAAAATGTGGAAAGTCCACTCCTCTGTATCCACAAGCTAATGGGAAAGTAGAAGCAACAAATAAAACAATTGCAGATATATTAAAGAAGAAATTGGAAGGACATCAAAGATCATGGTGCGAACAAGTACATAATGCAGTATGGATTATAATACAACTAGAAGAGAAGCTATTGGAATGTCACCTTTTTGTTTAACATACGGAGTTGAAGCGGTGTTACCAACAGAAGTTGTTATTTCGACAACAAAAAGAGAAGCTTGGGAGAAAAATCTTAGTGCGGGTTTAATTCTAAACAAACTTGATGAATTAGAAGAAAGAAGAGAAAAAGATTTACAACATATGGAGAATTATCAGCAAAGATTAGCTCGAGAATATAATAAACGTGTCAAAGTACGCGAATTTCAACCAGGAGATTTAAATCTGCGAGAAACACCAATATATCAGCGAGAAAATGGTGGAAAATTAGCGAAAAAAATGGGATGGACCTTACATCATTAAGGAGATAGTTGGAACAGGAGCTTACAGATTAATGGATCCAGAAGGATTAGATGTTGGTCATAGATTAGACAGACCATGGAACAGGTTGTATTTAAAAAGATATTATCAGTAAGAAGCTTTGAGAAGTTATGAATTCTGAAAGAATAATTGCAGAATTACTCATATAAAAAGAAGATTATGATGTGCGAAATTGTCGCAGAGATAATCACAGAACAATGACATAAAAGAAAGGAGCGAACCTTTATGGCGTACACCCTAGTTCGCGAATACAATTTCGCAAGAGGGAAATGTAAGACCTAAAGTACGTCATATTAGGGGGTACCTATTGCATGGCTCAGGGAAAGGCCACACCGCCACCGGAACCTGAGTCATGGAGATTTGGGGTCAATAAAGCCCATCCGGGAGAGGCACCTTGGATTCTCAGCTTAAGCATATGACTTAGGTTGGGCGACTAAGGTAATAAGGACTCTCCCAAGGAGTGCAGAATATGATCAAGGCACCGAGGTACACGGTTGAGTCAAGAGTGTCGGGGGCGTTTTAAGCGTCCTTTCCATTCTTGACAAGTCTTGACTCATACTGCACTCGGACTGAAGAAAAACCCACTTAAGGTGCAGTCTCGTAACCATAAGCCCTATAGGTAAAAGATATAAGAGGCTGCGAAAACAACTGGTTGTTGTTAAGACTGGATGTGAGGAGCTAACCTTGTATGGTAGAAGTACGCCTCCTTGAAGGGGCAACCAGGGGGGAGATAAGGGCGACACCCTCCATTAGGGAGCTGATAAGTGTCTTGAGATGCAAATATCATGAGGATTTTTATTCGCAAGGATATTAAGACTTGTCATATTTGTGCAACAATCCTGAAGAGGCAATAATACAAAAGAAAAAGATAAGACGAGATCAATGGGTTTCGCATGAAAGTGCGAAGACGTCCTGCGATTTCGTGGCAAGACGACAATGTCATGGGGATTTATTTTCGCAAGAATATTTAGGCATGTCATATTGTCGCAACGTTCCTGAAGAGTCCATAATACAAAAGAAAAGGATAGACAACTATTCTCCCAATGGTCCATTGCGTCATCAAATTTATCTCCAACTAAACCTTTAAGTCGAAACTGAAGATTTTTCTCTTTAGAAATAAGGAAGGCATTCTTCTTCGCAAGAGAAGAATAAGATTCTTCTAATTTGGAATATTGTTCTTTAAGCTGGTTTGGCTTCACACTTAAAGCTATTCTACCTTGAATGAGTATATCTCTTTCAGCGATAGAAGATTCTGTTACTTCTTTAAGTTCATTTCTCAAAGAGCGAAGAGATTGCTCTTGGTCAGCACATACTTTTTGGAGAATACTAAGTTGTTCCGAAGATATCGCCATCTTGTTTAAATAAGTTCTCTTCTCTTGAGATAAGGTTTTATTCTCATCTGATAAAGTTTCCATCCCTAAATTAGCTTTAGTTAAAGAATAGGAAAGACGAGATACTTCATTACTTAATAGATCTTGTCTTTGAACTAATTGGGTATTTTCATTGGTAAGATTATTTATCTGATCAAGAGAATATGAATAGAGGTTATCTAATTGGTTATATTGATCCATCAAGATTTCTTTATCAACACGGGCTTCTTCAACAGCTGATTCAAATTGATATCTCTCCATTATTCGTTTTTGATTTAATGCTTAACATGCGAAAGAGGGATTTAAAGTATAATTAAACATGGGAAGGATAAAACCATCGAAAAGGCAAACTAAAGATGTAGATAAGGAAATCATACCTTTTAACTCATCATTCTTCTTGCGAAGATTGTCGCGATCCAGCAAAACATTCTGAAGTTTCTGATTTTCAAGACGAAGAGCATTACATTCTTTCTCTAAAGGTTTCTGCGAAGCAGCTCTGCCAGAACCCAAATGCTTGCTCAGAATCTCGCAAAAATTAGACTTGATGGGATCAGTAGAAGACTTCTTGCCGTCATCCAGAATTTCAGATAAAACTTTGAAAGCAATATCTATTCCTTCCACAGTTTCTTTCGACAGAGGAAGAGACTTGGGTAAAGAACTAGTAGAGACAGAAGGTTGAGAAACATTCTCAATGGGAAGAGAAGAGGTTTCAGTCGCAGAAGGATCCACAAGGGGAGTTTCAATCATAGAAAGGTCAATTTAAGAAATGAAATCAGAGGAAACATTTTCGCGAGTTGGAGATAAAGGTTTATCTTGCGAAGAGGTCGCAGGAGATTTGGAAGAAATGAAATCAGAGGCAGCATTTTCGCGAATTGGAGATAAAGGTTTATCTTGCGAAGATGTCGCAGGGGATTTGGAAGAAATGAGTAGGTGGAAGGGAACATAAGTTGGAATAGCTTTAAGGTGGCGAGATTTCTTGAGAGGTTTATTAAGATCTTTATCACCCTGCGAATTATAATCCAGATAAGAAACAGAGGCAACAATATTGTTATTAGAAAAAGATAGTGTTTCTTACTACCTTCTCATTCGAAGACTTTCTTTTATGTGCGACAACCTTATGCTGTGATTTTGGAATGTTAGGGTTCTGAACTATAAATCTAGTGTTGGAGCCGCTTTTGCTGAAATAACAAGAGTATGGGAATTGTATCAACAACATAAACAACATAAAATAAGGCAATAAAGAAGATCAATTTCAGATATGTTAATTTCATCAGAACTCATAAAGAAAAAAAAAGAAGACTAACCTTGATGAATCCATGAAAATGATAGCAGGAAGATTGTCTCGAAGAAAATTATGAACTATGAAGATCTAGTATGAAGATGAAGAAGAACTTAAAAAGGTTGAAGAAGAAAGAAGAAAAGTTGCAATAAGGGAATTTGCAGAAGAACGATGAAGTTGCAGAGAGAATAAAAGGAAAGAAGAAGAGAGTGAAAGGGAATATATATATAGGGAATTTTTCCTCGAAAAAATATACACGGTTAATACGGGAAGATATAAGCGGTTAAAAAATAACGGTTACAAAAGACGTGTCGAGAAATAAATGGAAGAAAGAATACGTTTGATAAATGCAGAATATGAAAAGATAAATAGTTGCAGCATTTCTCACATCATTCTCTACTTCGCAGAAAAGATATGAGAAGAGGCAAGATGTAAGATCAGAATCTCGCAACAATAATGTTTCAGCGAAATTATCAATGACACAGCACTTAAGCGTCGCAAAACAACTCCAGAAATGATAAAATAAATGACGTCAGTTAAGAACACGAGAAAGATATGATAGTCCTGCGAAAATTAGAGAGTTTGTGAAATTAACATTTGTAAGGTTGCGAGAATGTCGCAAATCATATCCGAAAATAAAGGACAGATTAGCTGTGATCCACTATTTATTTCCTTATAAATAGTCATTCGAATTGTAAAGAAAGGGGAGAGATCTTTTTGAGGAGGAAACAAGTAAATAGGAGAGAGAAAGTTCAGAGCAGAGATCATTCTTGACTTCTTTATCTTTCTTGTAAGAACATTCAAAGTTTAATCAATAAAATTAAGAACATAAACCTAAAAATGGGTTGATCAACAATGAAATCATATGAGGGGTGCAGTGTAGGATTTCCTGCAACTACAACCTCTGTCTCACGACATGTTCAATTCACGAGTTTTAGAACATCATGTTCAACTCAACGACTACATGGACTCATCGTCCCATCAAACCACGAAGTCATCAATTGGCTAACAAACCACGAGACGTCAATCGTGTCACTTGGGGGGATATCACTTAGGGTTTTGGTCTGGCGGTCTACGGAACGTGTGTTCAAACACACGATGGAATGTGAGCAAGTCGTGCAATCAGTTGAATGAATTCACGAGGTAGTGGGTGGAAAATCGACCAAGTCTCCACACGTTGAGCAACTGGTTTCAAACACGATCTCCACTTCCCCACTCCTTGATTCCATCAACTGTCACACTTCATGGGGTCATGGGGTCTAAAATTCCAGCAATATAAATAAGTCTCTGAATCATGATTGAATCATCAGCATCAACAGTATCATCAATCTCACGTCTCATCGACAACACGAGATCATAAACTCATCAATTGAGCAACTACTCTCAATTGAGCAATTTCAATCACTCAGAGCTTATCGTATTCGGAATTCACACACCCACAATCTTTGATTATCATTGATTCCACACATTTCTCAGCTTCCCTCCTACAGATCAACCCATCCTCTCTTGTGACCGAATTTACTCTGGAACGGTCATTGTCTTGATTTAGGCCGGAGTACTACAGATTGATCTCTCGAATCTAAAGCACCCCCTTTGCAGCGGTGCATCTGTGTGAGGTTTAACATTTCGCTCGGTTCGAGGAGTCTCCTCCGTACGGTCGTCTCCTTAATTCCTTAAAAACCAGCAAATTGTTTTTCCCCATCCACAAACCCTACCAGTAATTCACGAAAATTGGCTCAAGGCGTTTATCTGAAATTATTGGACATTTAAGGTATTGAGCGTTTGAAGCACTCATGGTGTTGGGATTTAACATTTAGGATTTTCTTTCATTTGTATTTCAATTCCTCCAAAACATTTGCAATACTTGCAATCAATATTTGAATTCAGCAATTTATCAAAATTCAGTTCATATTTCGTAAAAGAAAATCTCTATCAAATCTACAAGAAAATCCTCAACCATCAGTCAATCCAAAACCATCTAAATATCAAAAACCCAAGTATAAACCTCACATATCTCAGAAGTTCAGAAGTTCAAGAGATCAGCAAGAAAAGGCTTTCGCTCATCAGCATCCTTCAAGATTTGCAAAGCCGCCCTCTCCTTGTTCAACTCCTCGGTCAGCTTGGAAATCTTGTCCTCCTTCTCCTTCACAGCATTGTTTGGAAAGGGTATGTTCTTCTCACATGAATCCTTGATAACGTTTATTTGCTTACAAAGCCATTTCACGTTGAGGCCAAGTCTTTCTGAATTCTCCAAGTTAAACTCCCAATCAAAGAGTATATCTGGAGTCATAGTATTCATGGGTCTCGTATGCATATCACTCACGACACGCAAGATAACGCCTACTTGCATGGTTAAAGCATAAGCACGCCCAGGGTTCCTGTCAACGGTCATGTGGCCAAACTTCTTCCATATCGTCTCATACAAGCGTGCATATCCAATGGGAACGCTGAATCCACCGATCAGTTCATGATACGGGAGTGAAGTGTTAAAGGGAGGATAGAAATCAACCCCTGCAGTTGGATATTCATACACTATTATACGGTTCTCGGTCACTGGAGTGGCTCCCACGACTAAAGCAACAGTTCCTTCAGTATTCTCCGCTGCTGTCTCAGTTTCTTCAATCACCGAGGCAACAACCATCTAGGTTTCCATAACAGCAGTAGCGACCTTCTAATGTCCTTGAAATGTATGGATGGTTGTCTCTTCATCAATAACTCCGGAATGGTTAGAGTTATCATCGTTGGCTCCAGTATCCTCAACTTCGGTATTTAGCACCTAATACGAAGATTACATGAGGTTAGAGTCACGAATCCAAAGGAGATTATGAAACACAATATACCAGAAAGGAAACATCATCAAGTTTCATCATACTACATTCAAGGAACGAGCAAATAACATTTAAGTCATGAAAACACATTTTACGATGAGTCCGTCTGAAGAAAATGAACTCTTCCCTGTACTAGGAGACGAACTGGGAGCCATCTACAAGGAATCCGAGTATGGGTGATATTCCATTCTCTTTGTATGGATTTACTCTATGACATGTCAAAATTTCATGACAATCCTATGAACGAGCGAGTAGATGTGGCCAAAATATCAAGTGACGCGCAATCTGAAAAAGTTCTGGAAGTCTCCTGGAAGTTTACTATTTCGCCTTTTTCAGGCTCTTAACGTGCTCAAAACTTAAAAATCTTCTTTGCTAAAGCTTTTAAATTTTCCGGTATTTAATTTGCACATGCAAATCATCACAATCCGACTCCGGACGAAGATTCTACAGCGTTTCCACTAAAAAGCTGGGTTCTCAATTTTCTGACGACGAAATTCGACTAAGTTTTCATATATTCACATGGGTTCTCATTCATTCATTACAAGTCAGCACTTTTATACTTCTATGAAGAATTACAGGATATATACTTACTTGAAGTCTCCAAAGTGTCCAAGGGGTTGGAATTGTCCACATCAACGACAAGAGGAACATCACTTCCATCCGGCTCCGAATCTTGGGAATTACCTCCATTCCTTCCCAGAGGATGATTGAGTTCCAGAATTCTCCATCTCCATGACGACATCCTCCTGTACACGTCCTTTACAATCAATATTTTCATCTATGAAGCACCCATTTGAACATGTGAAGAAATACTTACAGTTTCTTCGTCACTCAAATCAGCGATTGCTTGTTCAGTAGCAGAAAATTGAAGACCTTCAAGACTTGATGGAGTAAAATTCTGCAACAAAATTAACAACGTTGGCTTCATGATTCTAATGCTAATAGCAATGAAAGTCACGGTGAGAAATATTGGGAACTCACCAAAGCACCAACTGGGGACTTTACGGTATTGGTAACAGCTTATAACCTTTATGCCTGCCTTCTCCGCCATGAATAACCGCCTCAGTCTCTGAGAAATCTACACCGATTCGAGGTCGTATATTACGACCGTCCTGTGGTGAAATCCAGTAATATAATCAGAATACAGTTCTTATAATTTCGTGAAGATTATATGAAGAAACATACCTGAGAGCATCCTGGAGACGACTTTCGTTAATCACCAGAAAGATACTTCAATCTTGGTCGACTGGAAATCATCTCAGCCGAAGGAAGATCCTTGAATGGAGGTCTGGGAAATCTTACAAAGCCACGCAAACGCCCAAGTTGCTGATCCCAGAATTCTACATAACCTGGGGTTACATAGGCGAATCTATCAGAACCAGGAAACCAGTAGCTACTCCCTTCCACGTGAGTATGATCCAAATGAGTCCTGAGTTGCTCAACTGATGGTTCCTTCTCTCCGTATGGTTGGAACACACTGATCCATACCCATTTGTCGAGCTGCTCTATCAATATTATACTCCTCCACTGAAAGCTCTCCAAACGTGACTGATAGCAAATGACCAGGAGTGCAACTCAACATGAAAGATCTTTCGCCATCACTCAGATGCGCACCAGACGTCAAACTCGTGCCTTCTCCAGTATTGAAAGTCATCGGCTGAGAAACATAATCAGGGACTGACACCCACGGGCGAAAATTGAACTCAGATTCTTCATCTAACACATCAATAAAACGTATTTTAGAACGAGGCTGCTTGGTGGACCAACGCATGATCCTAGCATTATCTTTCTCAGGGAAAGTATGGCGCGCATCAGTATTCGGTCCTTGCAGAACATTACGTGGAGTAGGTGCATAATTCTTAAAATGCTCCCACATCAAAGCTTGAAGAAACATCGTGTTGGCATAACACTCAATCTTCATAGAGCCGTTCGACACACTGGAGTCTATAATCAAGGAGTCCAGGTTGTAATACAAGGAGCCTAAGAATAACTACCTATCGGAAGTTGCTCACCTTGAGCCATCTTAATAGCAAAGGGAATCACAAAAGGCTTCAACAAGTTTCCACTGTCTTCAAAAACGTCTCTGGACAACCATAAACATAAGAAAGCAGCAATGGGTAACATACCGTCGATGGGTTTATCAGAAACCTCGTCTTTGGGCCACCAGTGTGTCAACCAGGAAGCATAGCATCCTTTACTACCAGCCTTATTCGCTTTCTCCATTGCAGCTGTCAAGACATGAGAAACGACGGTCTCCTCATCTGAAAGATCCCCAGGAAGATTGCCCGTGATCGGGAGATGCATCAGAGCCGCCACGTCTTCCAAGGTAATGGTAAACTCTCCCCATCTACATATGAAAGTGTGAGTGGGAATGCACCAGCGAGCAAACAGAGCCACAATACCACTTGCGTCATGATAAATGAACAACTCTCCAGAAGCTTGAATAGCTCTCGTCACCTGCGCCTGGTCGAGCATAGTCCTCACATGAGGAAAACCCAACATATGCCTCGCCCAGCCGGCAAATTTCTCCAAAGGTCGTCGAGAAAGCTTAAACTCTATGATTGATGAGGCGAAGACCCCTCGTTCAAGACAAAATCGAATCACTGTCTTAGGAGTCACCAATTTCTTCTGAGTAACAGTTCTGGGATTTATCAAAAGACGATACACTGGGGATTTCAAATGTTGCTCAGCTCCTGGGATATATTTTTCAAAGAATGCATCATCTATGTTCGGGACATTCTTAATCCCAGGGATTTCGTCTTCGTCTCCCCCAACAAGTTTCATCCATGCATGTCTCATCTCTGGAGATACCATCATCAACGCACATCTCTTCCCTCGAGGTCGTCAGCTTGGGAATTGGACATCTTTGCTAAGTAGCTGAAAAGGTTCACACTACATTCTACTTCAGTATGCCGTCCAGATATAAATCAAGGAAATACAAGCAAAAATGGTAACTCTTAACTCTTACCTTTTATACTTCCACTAACAATAGTGATAGTAATGCTAGAGTTAACACCCCAAAATCGTTCGTCTCTTCGAAAACTGCAAAAACGAACGAAACTTTATTTAATTTCCGAAACTGATTTTTCATGAAATCGAACGACACAATTTCATAATGTGAACATTCACACAACTGACCTATGAAGTTTACAACAATAAAATATTTCATCATAAATATATTGTCTATCTTCGAAGGTTCCTCAAAACCCACGTTTCTGATTTTTCGAAAAAACAACAATTAATGCAACTTGCTTACATAAATTCTCAAGAATTTTATCTAATGAAAAAAATTCATGCAAATAAAATATACCATCATATTTTACACAATATATGTCACGGCTGCATATATATATAAAAAAAAATATTTTTCCTTCGTATCGTCGTTATTTGTCTTTAAAACGAAGGTTTATTTCAAAAAATATTGTGAAAGCTCACATCTCATACATATGATAAAGTTTTGTATTTACATGAAAGCTCATAAGCAAAATTTTATCACTGGACACAAGTTCATCATACATATTTTCCTTCGTGTCATCGTTATTTGTCTTTAAAACGAAGGAATTCCGATTTCATGAAAATTCACTTCTTTTATGATAAAACCTTGGTACACATGAAACTCATAAACTAAGTTTTATCACTGGACCTAGGTTCATATTAAAAAAAAATCTCTCCTAAATCAGGGATTATAGTTAGTTTTCAAAACTAACGATCGAACGAACATACGTTTTCAAAAACGAGGGTTTTTTCATAAAACTCACACTAATATACACACATGTATAAACTTCATCATGATCAAAGCATGAACAACTCATGAGGATCATAAACATCAGCAAAAAAAAAAAAACCTACGTGCGGCGCCGGAATTGGCCGGAGACGGTCGGACGCGCGGTCGGTGGCGGCTCCGGCGGAATCTTCCTTCCCTGGCGTGAAGGTGATGAAGGTGATGGTCGTGTGTGAGGAAAATAAAAAAAAAAGAGATTAATCCCTTTTATATCAATTTTATTTCCAAAACCTAATTTTCTAAGGATTTCCTTATTGGGCCCGACCCGCGAATCCTAACCGACCACGGACTCGTCGTCCAAACCAGCGGTTCAACACCAATTTATGCTCATCAAAAGACGCTCCAATCATGACATTGAAGCCTTCATCAAGTCGTGGTTTTCTCATGCTCTCAACTTACGACTAAGTTCAATTACTGGTATTATTATTTATGGCCGGAAAATCACCATTTAATGCTGACTGAGGAACACAGCTTTCCTCAGTAAGCAGGGGACTTAATGTAGATGGTGGATTTTCGACAAAGGCTAAATTCGTAAACTCATAATTATACGAAGCTCTGATTCAGCAATCAGACGTGAGTATCGAGACACGGGTCTCTCATCGAATTCTCAACGGAGAGTACTTTCTCTCAGAGTACATGTAGATATGTAGTCTCACGACTGGACAACGACATATCTCATGAATACTGAATACTTTCAGTGATTATTTCTATATAGCATCACGAGATGGACGGCTCCTAGACAGCTTGCTCTGCTAGTATAGAGCGATAACGTCTTCAGGAACAAACAACAAGTTTACCCTGACTATATAAAGGATATGACTTACCGGCAAGCTCGTATCAGGATAATTAATGATCCTAGACAGCTTGCTCTTCTAGTATAGAGCCACAAATTTAATTATTCCTAATTACAATCACTCATATTCCATGGTCGAATCCACGACTGGTCCCATGGAATGACAATAACAATTGTTCTGATTCTATGATCGAATCCACAGCTTGATCTCATAGAATAGCAATAACCATATTATCTCATTACTCCGATTTCATGATCGAATCCACAACTGGTCTCATAAATACAATAGATAAACCTTAATTACTCTGATTCTATGGTCGAATCTACTATCCCATGGAATGGTAATGCTCACTTTATTATTCAGAATTCGTAGTCGAATCCTCAGCCGATCCTATGAATTAATAATAAACATCTTATTACTCAGTTTTGTGAATTATTCTCCACTGAATTCCACAATTAGTAATAAATAATCAACAACCGGGCGTCTGAGCTACCTCTAAGTAAGCCCCAATTCAATGGTGAAGGTGTACTCAACGATGATACACTAACAGTCACCGCACGAACGAGTATTTCAAAAATACAACGAAACGATGAACCTATGCAAAATAGAGAAGAAAATAATAAATAATTAAAATATTGACCAGGGTGCTGGGAGCACGGACACACGACCGATCGACCGTGTCGTGGTCAATCCCACGCTAGTTTTATATTTTTAGTGCATTTTTATTATTTTCCATGATTTGATGAAAATTCTCTCATTTTATCAAATCTCCTTCGTCTTGAGGAAACTCCTCGGTTTCATGGTACTTCCATAAATCCATAAAAAATAATATAAAATTAAGGAAAGGAGTGTGGGGCGTGACCATTGGCCAACCGGCCCCACACCCATGGTTCCTTATTATTTTATTATTATTATTATTTCTCTAATTTCATGAAAAACTCCTTGATTTCATGGTATTTTTGCACAAATCATCAAATAATAATAAAATAAAATAAATTATGAAAACTTGTGGGACCGGGCCTTGGCCGGACGGTCGCACACGCCCCTTTGTTTCATTATTTTATTATTAGTTTTCCTTGAATTCATCAAATTCCTTGATTTCATGGTATTTCTCTCAAATTAGGAAAAATTTCCTCAAATCATCAAAATACCTAAAAATATTAAAAAATTAGGAAAACTCGTGGGACCGGGCCCTAGCCGGCCGGCCATGCCTTCCGCGGTCCCACACGCCCTTTTTTTTATTATTTTAATATTTTTGCTTCCTTGAACTCATGAAAACTCCTTCAATTCATGGAAACTCCCTAAATTCATCAAATTTCTCAAAATTCATGAATTTTTCATAAAATCATTATAAAATTAGGGAAACTTGTGGGATCGGGCCCTAGACGGCCGGCCATGCCTTCCACGGTCCCACACGCCCTTGTTTTATTATTTTAATATCTTTTGCTTCCTTGAACTCATGAAAACTTCTTCAATTCATGGAAACTCCCAAAATTCATCAAATTTCTCAAAATTCATGAATTTTTCATAAAATCATCAAAATATTATAAAATTAAGGAAAAGGCACCACGGGACGGTGGCCACGACCGGCCGACCATGCCTTGATCACGACGGTCCCACGCCTCCTCATTCCTTATTTTATAATTATTTTTCATCATCTCATGGTGTTTTCCTCAGTTTCGTCGAAACCCTAATTTTGGCATATTTTCTCGAATGGATGCTCAATTGCACGCCAGAAAATATCAAAATTCTCAGGACTGAGACGCGGACGCCTTAAGGACACGACCATGCTATCTTGACCGACCAATATTGGCTCTTTGGCTCACGGAATCCGGTCCCATCAATTTTCACAGTTTTGACCTAATTTGCACAATTGCTCGTATTAGGTCCAAAACTCTCCCAAACACTTTGGATTTTCATGAAGTGATCGTCAGGCGGTTACGGGACAACCAAGGGACGGTTTCATGACTCCATGGTCGGTCCCTTGCCTCGTCATAATTAATTAGGTTTTCTCACCTAAGGCTCAGACGAGCATTTTCGAATAAATGATTAAACCAGCATTTAATCATTCTTTCACCAACAAATCGTCAACTCTTCAGGAGTTCTTCGTATTTGCTCACGTGGGCATATGAACACTACATGTTTGATCCACGGTCCCATGTAGTCGCTCCCTCCTTCGTCCCATGGTTGAAATTCTGACGAACCATGAATTGATCATCAATTGATCAAATTAGGGTTTCCGAATCCAAGGATCATCATTCCAGATTCTAACCTTAATAATTTTATGACGACCTCATGGTCATTAATTTTATTAATTGTGCTCGGTTCAACGACCAGTATTCTAATTAATATTTTTGGTACGCTACCAATAATCCATCAGACGAGCAACACATGCTCAGACGATCAAATATTCAACAATTCATCACATGAGCAACACTTTCTCAGATGATAAATATTTGTTCAAACCAAGGAATATTGGTTCAACAATTAATATTCAACGATCCACCGAATGAGCAATACTTTCTCACTTCATCATAAGAACTATACCTCTGTCTCATGACATGTTCAATTCACGAGTTTCAGAACATCATGGACTCATCGTCCCATCAAACCACGAAGTCATCAATTGACTAACAAACCACGAGAATTCAATCGTGTCACTTGGGGGATATCACTTAGGGTTTTGGTCTGGCGGTCTACGGCACGTTTTTTCAAACACACGATGGAATGTGAGCAAGTCGTGCAATCAGTTGAAGGAATTCAGGAGGTAGTGGGTGGAAAATCGACCAAGTCTCCACATGTTGAGCAACTGGTTTCAAACACGATCTCCACTTCCCCACTCCTTGATTCCATCAAATGTCACACTTCATGGAATCATGGTGTCTACAATTCCAGCAATATAAATAAATCTCTGAATCATGATTGAATCATCATCAGTATCATCGATCTCACGTCTTATCGACAACACGAGATCATCAACTCATCAACTGAGCTTATCGTATTCAGAATTCACACATCCACAATCTTTGATTACCATTGATTCCACACATTTCTCAGCTTCCCTCATACAGATCAACCCATCCTCTCTTGTGACCGAATTTACTCTGGAACGGTCATTGTCTTGATTTAGGACGGAGTACTACAAATTGATCTCTCGAATCTAAAGCACCCCCTTTGCAGCGGTGCATCTGTGTGAGGTTTAACATTTCGCTTGGTTCGAGGAGTCTCCTCCGTACGTTCGTCTCCCCAATTCCTTAAAAACCAGAAAATCGTTTTTCCCCATCTACACATTTACTTTTATTTTCCGCATTATAATTGTTTTATTATAATTAAAGTAAATCACATAAACGTTAATCTCTTATTACTTGATAAGTGAATCCCATTGTGTTTGGTTAAGTCCGAAACTTTTTTATCAAGTAACACATTTTGTTGTCGTATTGTCTCGATCTCGTATCCATAGACGATCACACGAAGTGTGAACCGATTAGTTGTACTGTCTCAATCTCGTATCCATAGACAATCACTTTCGGGGAATTGACTTGTAGGTCGGAAAAGTTTTAGATTGAGGTATATTTGGGTACCCTCGCCTTTTCACATATAAGTTAGATACCATATATATGTGGAGAACTGATCCTAGTACCTAGTCAACCAT
Source organism: Papaver somniferum (assembly GCF_003573695.1). Classification (NCBI taxonomy): domain Eukaryota; kingdom Viridiplantae; phylum Streptophyta; class Magnoliopsida; order Ranunculales; family Papaveraceae; genus Papaver; species Papaver somniferum. The sequence continues at coordinate 1,911,736 of NW_020621603.1, read as the reverse complement.
ATCTTTGGTAATCTAGTGTGACTATGCTTAGTACTCACATGGAGGTATAACCGAAACTTGTTTTGGTAGAACCCAAACCCATGAGTGTGATTGAATGTTTGTTTTGATCAATCACATAGTTCTTGAAAGTCAGATGAACCAATTCTAAACTTGTTTGGAAGTGTAGCAAATCGATTTCAAGATTGTAAGTGTGAAAGAGAACTTACAAAGTAAAGATGTCGACAAACTTTGAACACGTGCTGAGAATGTTTATTTCTATAATTGTTCAAAGATATTCCTTAAAGGCTAAATGGAAGATAATCCCAGAATCGAAACATAAGTAAGTTGAGAATCTTTTAATTAAGGTTATTAATTTATCTTGGAAGGAAAATATTGGAATTAGTAATGTGCATTTGCTAATTAAGATTTTCCAAGAGATTTCGATTATATTTTTGGACAAAGCATTTCCAGGAATTATGAAAACCGAATCTGTGCATTTATGAGTATCTTGAGAATATTTTCGGTTTTATAAATTCCTTGGTGTCCAAACTTCCTTGTCTATAAAAACACGAAGTTTTCCTTTCTAGCAAACTAATCCTTCGTAACAATTTGACTTCCTCTTTTGTCATTGTTACTGGTGTAGCCTCCTATCGGAGAGGAGATTAATCTAATTAGGTGAAATCTCTTACGGCCGCCCGTTTTAAAGTCTTCTTTGGGATTGAGAAGCTCTAGCGCGACCCGTTGGTGGGAAACTAGATAATTGCGGTTTATCTTTGTTTTCGATTGATTTGGTTGACTAACGGTGGTTGAAATCTGGTTGCACCTAATTTGTTTATGCTTGAGAATCTTATCTTCTGATATAAGATTCACTCAAACTAGATCAGAGTTTCGACAGGGATCTTTAGACTGTTGTTAGTTCTAAATACAATCTTGTGATAATCCATTGTTAACAGACTCCGTTCTGTGCGTGATTGATAACAAGAGATTCAAGTGATTGTATGCAGGTGTTTATTGAAGATTAAAGAAGATTTGAAGACAAAGAAGATATTGAAGATCTGAATTGGGTTTATAATCTTTGGTGTGCACAATACTTGTTTGGGAAAACAGGATCCAATTAATAATCGGTTTACCCTTATAGTAGATTGGGTTGATTAATTGAGTAGATCGGCATCAACACGGTTCCTTTGGGATTAAAGGTGTTTTTGGTTTAATCTTAACCGATTACCTTCGAGTGATTGAACATAAGATATATATAGACCTGACGAAGGATTTTATGTTAAGATAAACGGAAAAGCCTTTGTCCGACTCATATCACTTGGTTGAAGAGAGTTGATACCAAACAGATTTCTTATTCCTTTACTGTTTGGAATACGAACCAAAGGGATTGTTCCAAGTACGTGACTTATTTATAAGTTGGAGGTGTGGGAATACAGACGGAACTAGGTATACTATAAAGTTAGGTACTTGGTCTCAACTATACGAAGTTAGGTGTAATTTTGTGTAGAGGCTTAATCCTGAGAGTATTCAATTCTGGACAAGGTCCCGGGGTTTTTCCGCATTTGCGGTTTCCTCGTTGACAAAATCTTGCTGTGTCATTTACTTTTATTTTCCGCATTATAATTGTTTATTATAATTAAAGTGTGAACCGATTAGTTGTATTGTCTCGATCTCGTATCCATAGACAATCACTTTCGGGGAAAGGACTGATAGGTCGGAAAAGTTTTAGCTTGAGGTATATTTGGGTACCCTCGCCTTTTAAGATTTCACCTAATTAGATTAATCTCCTCTCCGATAGGCGGCTACACCAGTAACAATGACAAAAGAGGAAGTCAAATTGTTATGAAGGATTAGTTTGCTAGAAAGGCAAACTTCGTGTATTTATATACAAGGAAGTTTGGAACCAAGGAATTTCCAAAACCGAAAATATTCTCAAGATATTCATAAATGCACAGATTCGGTTTTCATAATTCCTGGAAATGCTCTGTCCAAAAACAACAATCGAAATCTCTTGGAAAATCTAATTAGTAAATGCACATTACTAATTCCAATAATTTCCTTCCAAGATAAATTAATAACCTTAATTAAAAGATTCTTAACTTACTTATGTTTCGATTCTGGGATTCTCTTCCATTTAGCCTTTAAGGAATATCTTTGAACAATTATAGAAATAAGCATTCAACACGTGTTCAAAGTTTGTCGACATCTTTACTTTGTAAGTTCTCTTTCACACTTACAACCTTGAAACCGATTTTCCACACTTCCAAACAAGTTTAAAATTGGTTCATCTGACTTTCAAGAACTATGTGATTGATCAAACCAAACATTCAATCACACTCATGGGTTTGCGGTTCTACCAAAACAAGTTTCGGTTATACCTCCATGTGAGTACTAAGCATAGTCACACTAGGTTACCAAAGATATGGTTGAATAGGTACTAGGATCGGTTCCCCACATATATATGGTATCTAACTTATATGTGTTGCACCCCTTCACAGGATCGGTTCCCCTTTCTTCTGTAAACGTGTTGCACCCCATACAAGGATCGGTTCCCCTCAATGCACTTCATCCCTTACAAGGATCGGTTCCCATTCACCCCTTACAAGGATCGGTTCCCCTTCACCCCTTACTAGGATCTGTTCCCTTCACCTCTTACAAGGATCGGTTCCCCTCTTCCCATGGCAGTCACAAAACCAATACATACCAAGGTGATTACTTAAGATTGGTTTTACTAATAAAAGTTCTACCAATACAAAATTCAGGCCTTTGTGAATTAGTTCTACCAAGAACACAACAAGTTGTGAACGGTTCTACTCTATCACACATATTTGTTGTTCATAAGATATGCAATGAATAACAAAACCAATAACGCCTGGCAATTTCCTTTTTGGTTCACAAAACAAGTCTATGAACTTACTTCCTTAGAACACATGTAAACATTGTTCCCTAGGATGAAATCCTCACCTTATACCCATACATAATCACAATAGCATTCAGATGATTATGGCGATGTCTTATCTACAAAGTTTAATGGTTAAGCAATAAACCTCGTATTGTATTCCTTAATACTATCTCTATCTAGAGTTTAAACATGCTTCGCAGTTATGTTTTCAATATGCACGACTTGAAAGATACGTTAGGGAATGAAACAGTTCAAGTCAAATATCAATAAACTCAAGTGGAAGGATGATTGTTGTCGTTGTAGCTCCTCGCTTCTTCACATCTTCAAGACCGCAATACTTGTAATGTCTCATATTCTAATGCTTTCAATCTAACCTATACGAAGTTTAACTCTAGTACATAATCAAGCGACTCTTAATATGAGCTTTGATTCACTAAAATATGACAACCAAACTTCAACGCTTGGTGGGTTCAACCGAGCAACGCTCTAACAATCTCCCCCTTTGTCAATTTTAGTGACAAAACTCTTACATCATATGGATAAAAAAATTACAAGAATTCATTACACCGCTTGATTCCCGATTCAACAGCACAGTAAACCTACTTACATTCAATCCTTGAAAATGCCGCTGTTGATATTATAATAACAAAGCAAATACTCCCCCTATGGAAGATAGGTAGATAATCAATACTCAAGGCTTTGTTATACAAATCAATATGACATGTTACTCCCCCTTAGTCTGTGCTTTCACTCTTTCGTTAGATAATAACTTACAAGTGCCAATGTTCTTTTCCCTAGTGATACCAATCAATACAAATATCAATGCCAGTATCACCTGTTTACTCCACATATTTCTCCCCCTTTTTGTCACAAAAATGACAAAGAAACGAAAAAATAAAGGACAACACGAAAAGAATCTTACAAATCTCAGAAATAGACTTGCAAACCTCTAGAGTTAGGCACGAGGGTTCCACACATCACGTTCTGGTAACCACTATCAAAACCGAAACTACAAGTAGTTTTATTTTGATATGTTACCAAGGAAAAAATTGCCCGAAACAATTTTTCCCATTTAGTTTAGCAAACCAAAAACAACTAATCACGTTAGCTCCTTCGCTAAACCGATTGTTCAAGAAACAAACGCTTAGTTCGATAAGACCAAAATAAAGTATAAACTCCATTTTTCTCATCAGGTTCTAATTATCCATAACTTAGACCTTTCAATTACAAACAAACCAAATACTAGGTTAGTTAACTAGTATTTCTTTGTTTAGGCATTCAATTAGACTTGAATAACCGAAACCTCACTTTGATAAGACAAACTAAGATCAGAATTAACTTAGTTTCTTATCCGGAATCGAATTGGACTAAACAACTCATCCCGTAAACATATTATTTCGCTAAGCCATAAATAATTCATACAAACCAATATAAATCAACTTGCAAAATTATTCACCTCAACCGGAAGCAATTGAATCAACATAAGACATTATAAGTACCGCAATCGCACCGTAATTTTGTAAGCTTAAACCAGTGATACAATACCAAAGCAAAATACCAAAGGTTTTTCTTAACCGGAACCAACTGAATCACACACATATCAATTGTACCGCACTTTTGTAAGCCTAAACCATTGAAACCATACAAAAGCAAGATAACAATAGTTTTTCTTAACTGGAACCAATTGAATCATCACATACATCAATTGTACCACAATTTCGTAAGCCTAAACGATTGATACCACACAATGAAGCAAGATAACAAAAAATTTTCTTAACAGGAATCAATTGAAACACACATCCACACACACATCATGGAATAAAAATCAATTGCACCTAAATTTTGTTAAGCAAAAGCAATACATATATATAATATAAACTCAGGCTTTTCTTAAACAGGAAAATAATTAACTAACAACATTGTTACCTCAATTTCGCATCCACTCCTCCAATATGATTGCATCTTCGTCCAGGGAGAATTAATAACGAAATATCCCCATGTTGTCATCCTTGTGCGTAAACAAAAGAATAACAACACACCTCAACCTTTACCAGAGAAAGGTTGAAAACCGTCAAAACACATATGATTTTATGCTAAACCAAAACCGATTTAACATATTGTGACTTTTTCACATACTGTTTCCATGAGAACCCCTCATAATCCTTTGATGAAGCCTACCTACTTGGGTTGGAACTTAATCCCGCTAAATCAAAAAGTCACCCAAACCACGAGGGTTCCAATATGAGATCGAACATTAAGGTAGTAAAACCGAAAACATACATCTCATAACATACATAGCAACAATAAAAAAAAAGGTGCATAAATCGCATTAAAGTCTTAAACACTACTTATTGTTACACAAAGGTTCTCACTAGGCATACATCCTTTAAACACAAGTTCATCACACACTCATAGTAATATACATAATATTATACATTGACAGATGTAAGACTTAGTCCGAGATGTCTACGTCAGTATCTTCTGCTTCATTTTCAGAGGAGGTGTCTTTGTAACCGTCAGAGATAGCATTCAGAGCAAGGGTAAGATCTGGATGTATTTCTGTTGTATGATCAATCAGATCAATAATGCAGTTTTTCTTCCTCTCTAGTTTTCTCCTGAGGGATTGAGGATCTCCTTCCATTCTGATAAGAGGTGGAGCATGGAAGACTTGTCCCCTCATTTGATTGAGTATTCGTTCTCCTAGTTTATTTGGGACTTTCTCCGTAGCGTTAGCCCAAACAATTCCAAAAGAGCCGCATATCCTTGTAATCAAACAAGCAAACCCAGGAGTTCTTCTTTTACCCTTTAGGATAGTAATCATTTGTCTAATCATTAGACCACAGAAGTCAAAGTTTTTGACTCAATTGACAAGATGATATACAAGTTCAGCAACATCTCTAGTCCACTTGGTTTTATGCATATTGCTAGGACACAAATTTGCAGTAGCAAGTCTTCCAAATACTTTTAGATGAAATTCAACATTGTGAAGAAGTAGAGAATTACTTGACCATACTCCGCCAATTTTCGATGAAATAGTATCATTTTTAACTCTAAACCTTTCATCCGAACATGGTAAGAAGGTGTTCATGTAAGGATAAAGGATTGGATCCGAAATTACTTGTTTGTTGACTTCAAACGATGTTGTACCGATCATAGTACGAAAAGTGCAACCTTCAAAATTCATCTCATGCATATTGGCAAAGAAAAGTTTGACAAGTTCCGGTGTTGCCCTAAAGGAGCTTTCATGAATGATACCCCATTCACGTTGGTTCACAAAGTTCACATAATATTTGTCCGAAACATCAACAAACAACATTTTCATGATTGGTTCTTTGATTGAACCGAATTTCCTAGCACACTCATCATTCACAAAATAATTTTGAGAACTAACATCATAAATAGGCTAGGCATATTTTCATAATTGATGTTCAAGGTGGAGTAAAGGTTAGAGTTTCTAATTGAGCCTTCTCCTCTAACAAAATTTCTACTTCTTCTAGTTCTATTCTCCATTGAATCAACAAGCAAAGTAAAGAACCACTTACAATTGATATAGCTTGTTGAGTATTGAATCTTCCTCCTTGGAATGAAATAGAGCAAGTTAAGAGAGACCCTTGTTTCCTTTTGAGTTGAGGAGTGAATTGAACTTCGTTTCACCCTTTGAATCAAACATGCAAAAACTAGAAGAAGAGAGGTTTCGAACTCTCTTGAACTGTTGGGTTCTCTTGGAACCGAAGAAGATAGAGGAAGAAGACAGAATATCCTTATTTGTTTTTATCATCGAACCCATATTGTATTTGGATATAGATCCGGATTCGAAAATGGTTAACCCATGGATATCGAAAAATTGTCAAGTGTAACCGATCAAGGTTTTTTTGACAAATATCAAAATGCTCACCCAGTGAGAAAAAAAAGATTTGAATCGATATTCTCGATCAATTTTGACTCATTTGTTTTGGGAAGTTCAAAACAAAGATTTTTGGACTCATTATTCATGTCTATCTTAACATCATCTTCAAGAGACGACTTTTTAGAGGAATGGTCAGAATCATCATCATAATGGATTTCAGATTCTTTAGAGGTGTAATTCATTAAGTACTCATGAATGGCTTGTTTTCCTTTAGAATCATTAGTTCTTTTGGAGATCTCTAATTCCATGAGAAAATCATCGACCTCATTTTGAACCCTTCTACTGTCTTCAAGAATCTTGAGAGTTTTGGCCAAAGACTCATCTTCCTTCTTCTCATATATTTTAATCTCATTTTCTAAATCAGAGAGTTGTTTTTCCATTTCTGCAAATTCAGAAGGTTTTCTGTCAATCTTGCTAGAAGAGTCTTCAGTGAGATCAAGATATAAGCGACATTCATCTAATGTCCAAACTTCTTTGGAACGAAGTGACTTGACAATTTCAGTGTTTGACATTCCTTCAAACAACTTGGAGTCATCTAATCTTGGTAAGACATTAACAGATTCATCCATTGGATTTAATTATTATAGGTTGGATCGCACCAAACACAGATTGCTAGATCTTTTTGTGTTTTCCCGCTCTGATACCAATTGAAAAGGCGAGGGTACCCAAATATACCTCAAACCAAAACTTTTCCTACCTATAAGTCCTTTCTCTGAAAGTGATTGTCTATGGATACGAGATCGAGACAATACAACTAATTGGTTCACACTTCCTGTGATCATCTATGGATACGAGTTCGAGACAATACAACAACAAAGTGTGTTTACTTGATATAAAGGTTCGGACTTAATGATAGACACATTTTTGTGTCTAAGTTGTCCTCAATTTTCTCTATGTTGGTACTCGATTTTGTACTTATTATGGTGTTTTGTGTGTTTGTAGGTATTTTTGGGAAATAAACATTTTTGGAAAATTCGGCTCGAAAAACTGCTAAAGGCACCCCGGAGGACATTTGTTATAGGACCCCAGATTTGGCTAAGGGGAACCCAAGGTTATGCGTAGCCCAAATTCATCCTTAGCACCCATCTTCTTCTTTTGAATTTCATTTTGGCGGGAAAATGAAGAACAGAACTGTGTGATTTTCGATCGAAGTTTGAAGGAGTTCTAGGTAGACTAAAGGGCTGAAATTTGTTGGGTAGTTGTGATATGTCCCAAAAAAACTATCATGAGTGATTTGATCGATTAAGATTGGCTGGATTCTCGCGTGGAAGGAAACAGAGTGCCACAGGTTATAGTTAGTCCATTCCGAGTTATAAGTGTGTGATCGAGAGGTTTTCATGTGCCTGATCCGCGTTATACAACTTCTGGATGATGACTCGACGTGTTGGGAGTGTTATGTCACGAGAAAACAGCGTGTGGAGTTAAATCTGGGAAGAAAATATTCCCGAGAATATTTTTCTTCAATGCCGAGTAATGGAAGATTATATGCAGTTATGATGGGAGATTTGGGGGCAGTGAAGCTATATAAGTCGTTGAGGGTCAGTAGAGTGCGAACAGAGGGAATTGGGAGGATTTAGAACATCTCAGAGGCGAGAAATTAAAAGTTGCAGAGAGTCACCATTTCTGCTGCTGCATAGCTGAAGAACACGAAGAACAGACCAGCAAAGACAGTCGTTTTTCTACAGTGATAACGACTCACAGCTGAGGGTCGTACATCAGAGGCAGACTTATTGCTACAGTATCAGTGACACATACTGTGTATCATTCTGGTTTGTAACACACATAACTGTTACAAACCCGGTTTTCATTATATTTCTCCCTTTTCATCATTTGTAAACCATTTTTGAGTAATAATAATGAATTTCGAGCGTGTTTCCAACATGATGATGTGCTAATTATCTCACAACCAAGGAAATGAGGAAGCTATTTACGCATGAATAATTTGGTAACTATTATATTTTCTCTAATATTTAATTATAATTCACTCAATCACTGCTTTTGCAGAGTTTTTAATTATTTGCATAATTTTCTTCATTAGTTGTGATTCAATTAGATAGGTTATCCTTTGATTAGATAATATATGCTTAGGGGATACAATTAATTTTTGAGAATTTACCTGATTATTTGTGAGTTAAGACAATAAGGGACTTAAAGATAATTAGAGTTTTGGGTTATTTACCATCATTCATTCATGTGTAATAGTGGAATCAGTGTCTTGGTTATTTTCTCATATCTTCAAATCAAATTTTGAGTTAAGTTTTGTTTATTTTAAGTTTTATTAAAACTAGAATCTTTTGCTTTCACAAGCCTTAACGAACCTATTACTACAACTCAATTGAAAATCCCATCACTTAACCAAACACAATAGGATTGCTTATCAAGTAAATAGGATATTAACGTTTGTGTGATTTACTTTAATTATAATAAAAACAATTATAATGCGGAATATAAAAGTGAATGACACAGCAAGATTTTGTTAACGAGGAAACCGCAAATGCAGAAAAACCCCGGGACCTAGTCCAGAATTGAATACTCTCAAGATTAAGCCGCTACACAAAATTACACCTAACTTCGTATAGTTGAGACCAAGTACCTAACTTTATAGTATACCTAGTTCTGTATGTATTCGCACGCCTCCGACCTATGAATAAGTCACATACTTGGAACAATCCCTTTGGTTCGTATTTCAAACAGTAAAGGAACAAGAAATCTGTCTGGTAACAACTCTATTCAACCAAGTGATATGAGTTGGAAAAAGGCTCTTCTGTTTATCTTAACATAAACTCCTTCGTCAGGTCTAGATCTATCTTATGTTCAATCACCCGAAGGTAATCGGTTAAGATTAAGCCAACAACACCTTTAATCACAAGGAATCGTGTTGATGCCGATCTACTTCAATTACTCAATCCAATCTACCACAAGGATAAACCGATTATTAATTGGATCCTCTTTTCCCAAACAAGTATTGTGCACACCAAAGATTATAAACCCAAGTCATATCTTCAATATCTTATTTGTCTTCAAATCTTCTTAAATCTTCAATAAACACCTGCACACAATCACTTGAATCTCTTGTGATCAATCACGCACAGAGCGGAGTCTCTTAACAATGGATTATCACAAGATCGTCTTTAGAACTAACAACAGTCTAAATATTCCTGTCGAAACTCTGAACTAGTTTGAGTGAATCTTAATTAGAAGAGAATATTCTCAAGCATAAACAAACTAGGTGCAATCAAATTTGAACCACCATTAGTCAATTAAATCAATCGAAAACAAAGATAAACCGCAATTATCTAGTTTCCCACCAACGGGTCGCGCTAGAGCTTCTCAATCCCAAAGAAGACTTTAAAACGAGCGGTCGTAAGAGATTTCACCTAATTAGATTACTCTGCTCTCCGATAGGCGGCTACACCAGTAACAATGACAAAAAAAGGAAGTCAAATTGTTACGAAGGATTAGTTTGCTAGAAAGGAAAACTTCGTGTATTTACAGACAAGGAAGTTTGGACACCAAGGAATTTCCAAAACCGAAAATATTCTCAAGATATTCATAAATGCACAGATTCGGTTTTCATAATTCCTGGAAATGCTCTGTCCAAAAACAACAATCGAAATCTCTTGGAAAATCTAATTAGTAAATGCACATTACTAATTCCAATAATTTCCTTCCAAGATAAATTAATAACCTTAATTAAAATATTCTTAACTTACTTATGTTTCGATTCTGGGATTCTCTTCCATTTAGCATTTAAGGAATATCTTTGAAAAATTATAGAAATAAGCATTCAGCACGTGTTCAAAGTTTGTCGACATTTTTACTTTGTAAGTATTCTTTCACACTTACAACCTTGAAACCGATTTGCCACACTTCAAAACAAGTTTAGAATTGGTTCATCTGACTTTCAAGAACTATGTGATTGATCAAACCAAACATTCAATCACACTCATGGGTTTGCGATTCTACCAAAACAAGTTTCGGTTATACCTCCATGTGAGTACTAATCATAGTCACACTAGCTTACCAAAGATATAGTTGACTAGGTACTAGGATCGGTTCCCCACACATATATGGTATCTAACTTATATGTGTTGCACCCCACAGGATCGGTTCCCCTTTCTTCTGTAAACGCGTTGCACCCCATACAAGGATCGGTTCCCCTCAATGCAGTGCATCCCTTACAAGGATCGGTTCCCCTTCACCCCTTACAAGGATCGGTTCCCCTTCACCCCTTACTAGGATCGGTTCCCTTCACCTCTTACAAGGATCGGTTCCCCTCTTCCCATGGCAGTCACAAAATCGATACATACCAAGGCGATTACTTAAGATTGGTCTTACTAATAAAAGTTCTACCAATACAAAAGTCAGGCCTTTGTGAATTAGTTCTACCAAGAACACAACAAGTTGTGACCGGTTCTACTCTATCACATATATTGGTTGTTCATAAGATATGCAATGAATAACAAAACCAATAACGCCTGGAAATTTCCTTTTCGGTTCGCAAAACAAGTCTATGAACTTACTTCCTTAGAACACATGTAAACATTGTTCCCTAGGATGAAATCCTCACCCTATACCCATACATAATCACAATAGCATTCAAATGATTATGGCGATGTCTTATCTACAAAGTTTAATGGTTAAGCAATAAACCTCGTATTGTATTCCTTAATACTATGTCTATCTAGAGTTCAAACATGCTTCGCAGTTATGTTTTCAATACGCACGACTTGAAAGATACGTTAGGGAATGAAACTGTTCAAGTCAAATATAATTAACCTCAAGCGGAAAGATGATTGTTGTCGTTGTAGATCCTCGCTTCTTCACATCTTCAAGACTTCGCAATACTTGTAATGTCTCATATCCTAATGCTTTCAAGCTAACCTATACGAAGTTTAACTCTAGTACATAGTTAAGCGACTCTTAATATGAGTTTTGATTCACTAAAATATGACAACCAAACTTGACATACCAACGGTTCAACCGAGCAATGCTCTAACAGTATCAACGCCCTATGACGGCAATCTTCCACGACATGATGCATAAGCAAGTTGAAGACTACGTGGATGATATAATAGTCAAATCAAAAGCTCTGGCAGTCCACACATGAGTCCTACGGCAAGTGTTCGAAAGGTGCCAAATTGAAGATGAACCCTTTGAAATGCGCTTTCGGTGTTTCTTCAGGCAAATTTCTGGGATTCCAGGTGACTGCTGAGGGGATCAAGGTGGGCCCATCCAAGACCCAAGCTATCCTCACGATTCCGCCTCCACGAACGGTGAAGGATATACAAAGATTCATGGGCAAGGTGAACTACATTCGAAGTTTTATACTTGGTTTATCCCAGCTCGTTGCTTCATTCACCCCCTTGTTGAAAAAGGAGCAAGTTTCGTCTGGACCGCACTACAATAGGAAGCGTTTCGGAAGGTTCAAAGAATATTGTCATCTCCAAATCATCATAAAGGGTTCTCCCATCATGTCATCCCGGACGAGAGCGGGCCCGGGACATCTTCAGATCTACTAGAGACGATACCTCAAGGAAGCATCCCCAAGAAGATAACGATGTCCACATCATCATGTCGAGAAAGAATCCGCAGCTTGGACGAATCACTCTGTTAGACTTAGGAGGAATGCTTCAGCAGACATCCAAATGATTATGTCAAGAAGTCCCGAATTCAGGCACTGGAGAGTCACGATCCAAATGTGACCCAAAAACAAGTGGTGTAATTGTGCATCAATAGGGCGGTACCTGTCAATCGTGCTCTGTTGAAAACCTGCGCTTTCAGACATCCTATGAACTCCGTGAAGCTGCTAAACACTCAATTGTGACAGTACCTGCCCTGCTAGAAACAGCAAGCCTGCTAGTAATGAAGAGCCTCACGATGTTCGTGGAAGCATACATCTCACCAACAGGCAATACAACCTTCAGCCTTCTGTAAGCAGTTTCGCTGAAGTAGTAAAAGGAAAACCACCGAGATACAACATCATGCGTGTCCAAAATCGTCAACTCCAACTCCAGTACCATATGCATGACTTCCACAATGATGAAACAACGTCCAAGATATTCCATATCTGGATCGACGGTAACTACATCAATGAGAGACGCTTTCAGAATTTTGTTTCCCGTAGAAGAAGTAGTTGCGTTACCAAAGGAGATTTCACCCGGGACTTAAGAGGTACATACAGATCCTCCATGTCAAGAGCTTCATCGTATTTGCAGAACCTATTAGTTAAGTCATTCTCATGAAGAAACTTCCCTACTCCTCAAAGACACGATCCAAAGATGATAATGGCAAAGGAGTATGACTGGGGACTGCTTAGCATTGCCCATCTCAAAGATGGTGAATTTAGAGAGGTGCACGCACGTTATCATTATGATTCCAAGATGTCCAAAGACGAGGGTATACTCAAGAGAGCAGACGTAAAGACGGCCTCATGAACCTAGCGTGACAACATCTATTAAGTCGAAAGCTCAGTGGATACTCGTGGGAAGGGGACTGTCTCCCTCTTCTCTATTCCATGAAGAAACATCAAGAAAGCCATCGGTTCCAGCTTCTCCCTCTAATAACGAGACGATCTCTACCATTGTATGAAGAGTGCCAAGTTCGTGCAAGTTGCCACCACGCCTCCCCCTGCCAGTCTTTTCTGATCACAGTTGCTGCCAAGAACCGTTGTTGCTCGTTGATTGATACTATCCAGAGCTTCACCATATCAACAACCAATACGTACAAAGGTAATCTAAACTTCTACATATTTTTGCCCATGGAAAAGTAATATGATTACTAGTACGAAGGCTGGATGGCGATACCTTTATTATGGTAGACCCATCGGGCGTACAAGATAGAGCCACGTAGACCATGCTTGGGGACTGAGGCTCAGCATGAAATTCCTTCGCCGTCAATCAAGAACTTCTTCAACACAAGAGGGATGGCCAATCAAGAAGCATGTAATTCGCAAGGGGAAATCAAACTGAAGAAGAAGCTACTTCAACACTCTCTCCAACAGAAGCTGCTTCAACGCTCTCTCCTGAAGAAGCCGCTTCAACGCTCTCTTTGGGACCCACTTCGACGTACGCTCCAGAAGCTCTTCAACACTCTCTCCAACAGAAGCTGCTTCAACGCTCTCTCCTGAAGAATCCGCTTCAACGCTCTCTCCAGGACCCGCTTCGACGTACGCTCCAGAAGCTCTTCAACACTCTCTCCAAGACCCGCTTCGACGTACGCTCCAGAAGCTTTTCAACGCTCTCTCCGGGACCCGCTTCGACATACGCTCCAGAATCTCTTCAACGCTCTCTCCATGAGCCGCCTTGGCGCTCGCTTCAGAAGCTGCTTCAACACGCTTTCAGGAAGCTACATCAACGTTCTCTTTTGGAGCTGCTTCAACATATTTTACATAAATTGCTTCAGCAACCTTGTAAGGATATTCCTCATGATAGGGCTCGTCCACATCAGAGTTGAGGATTATGGCATCGTCATGAATAGTTTGAGATCCCGACCAACCGCATGCCTAATCTACCTGGCCAACCGATATCATGCTACGAGAACGCTCACCTGGATGCCTCTTGAACGTGACATGTTCCAAAGACAGGCCGACATATCTCTCCTGGTAACATCTAACTTTGTCTCATAAGTTTTATATTTATTTGTCACCATCTCATGCCTACCCCACAATAATGCAACCATTATGTGCTAGGCATGGGACTTAATGTTGATGGTGGATTTTAATTCAGGGCTAAAATTGTAAACCAAATTTGATAATGTTGACATCCTGCAAAGCATAAAGCCATTTGATAAGCGATGAGCGCAGAAAACCTCTCGCTTTATTTATTTGAAGCAATTCAATAAATATACAAAATTCACCCATAATGGAGCATGTAGCAACAATCCCAAATATTATGTGAATTTATAGCATTATTAATTAATGCATGATTAGCCTAGTATTTCCTGTGATGTTCTCAGCAGAACTCTCATTATTGGTGTGGCATGATGACTGAGTGTTACTCTCAGCAGAGTAACATGAATATCCAAGTGTCAATAGTGAGGCATGCACGAAATACCCATACAGTCTATACCATTCTTTAACAAAGAGAATCTCGTATCGGCGTGCTTATATTAGCCTGATCGAGCTTGTTTAATTCCCTAAGGGAAATCTGGATTGTCAGTGTCAGTCTCAAAAATGATAACAGCCACGCAAGTTGTCCGCATGATTTAACCAGCCTAGACGAACCCTAGCAGGGGCAGGCGACCACCGTAATGACCACCAGCGGGCCCGTTTTTGCCCTAGCCGGTCGAACACATGTTGTACTCCTAAACACCCATCGAACGCCAGCCTTGAAGTAGGGTGGTTGAGCTGGTTTGTTTTGCCTTGGAGTGGCTCGCACGAGCAGACTGCCAAAGACGGTCTCAAAAACATCGTGACCGTCCAACTTCGCAAGCCTAGTTGGACGGCTTGGATCGTCCCGCGATTGATCGGTGAAGTGCTGATATGAAAATTGGCGGGCCCACTCCTCACCTACCCGATCGGCTCTCTCACGTCCTAGCCATAGAGCAGAAAACGCTTGCTCGAAGTGAGGCTGGCGTGATGCTTAAAGGGTCGCGGAAATTCCACTAGCGTCTTAAATCGATCACAACCATCCAACTTCGCCGGCATGTTTGGACGGCTTAGATCGCGCCTAGGACTATCGGGAAGGTATACATATGCTCACTGTCACCCCAATGTGGGCCCTACACGGTCGGTCTCCCCAAAGGAGGAGCATAGCCTGCCAAACCGCTTGGCTAAAATCACGCACGCGTGACCGTCCCAAAACCCTAATTAGGGTTTGCGGCATGACATATGTGTCACAGTTTGATCACGACCATCCATCTTCGCCAGCTTGGATGGAGGGTGTAGATGTAGACTAAGGAGGTCCAGAGAGCGTCAACATGATCACTGTGGCCCACCTGTGCATGTGATCGGCCGGCCTAGGCATACTAGGTCTCGGCAACCTCGAGACGTACGCCCAAAGGTAACATGTCACGCGGCTTCCAAATCCTTTGCGGCAATGGATTTCTGTCGCAAATCAATCATGACCACTCATCTTTACGGTCAAATTTAGTGGCCTATATCGCACCTTCATGAGACAAAGTGGTACGAACATGCACACCGGCAGGCCGTCTACACGCATGCCCGATCGGTCTACCAAAAACGTTGCCCATGCTTGATTTCGGTCAAGCTAAAGAGTGATGCTTGCGCACCTCTTTAAAACCCTAAAAATCCAACGGTCGTAAATATATGTCGTAGATCATCTCGTCCGTCCAACTTTGTCAGCTTGGTCAGGCAGCCTAGGCTAAGAGTTAAACAACCAATGATACATCTTGGTGATCACCGTCCGTCACTCTACCACAAGGAGTGATCGGCCAAGAGAGGGCTCGCCCATGCGGCCTTCAAACGATCCCTTGAAGATGTTTGAGCATGCTGCTATTCTAAGACGCTTAATCTGCGACTTACTCCATTAAGCTTTAAAACAGCGATGCTTCATACATATTGATTATGTTCGATGCATTACATGCATAGAATACACACGATATTTTGTGAATATCGATTTCTTAAATAACTCAGTTATTTAACTTAGCACCATATGCTACTTCCTGTGGGTCCCACGACCCACACACTCGAGACATCAAGCATGTCACAAACTGGGGGATACTTACTGAGGTTTTGGTCTGGCGGTTTACAGCGTGCAGCGTGCAACACGCCATTACAAGAACGTGTCAGGAGGCATGGACGGTTAGCGGTGATGGAAGAAGTGGGCAAAGACGTGATCGTGTGACAATCACCTACACGACCCCACTACTCCATCACTCCACTTCCTACGAGACGAAGGTTGTGCTTAATGACTTGTATAAATAGGTCCTTCACCTATTTCCAACAAAAACACACAAAAACCAAGTGTTGTCATCGTATCCAGAAAACACCAGAGCTGATTGCTTACATTCTTTCGAGCCAGTTCAATATTCTGATACAAGTCATAAACAACCAATACCTTCACAATACCAACACCTTCTTCGCTTCCCTCCCTAAGATTAACCCCATCTCCTTCACTTTGTGACCGAAGCAAGTCTGGAACGACCATTTCTTGGTTTAGTCCAGAATTGTATAGATTGATCTCTCGAATCAGAAAGCACTCACGTGCAGTGCATTTGTTTAGGGTTTAGATTCATTTCTCATCCACACACCCCAAAATTACCAAAACCAGCAGAAATAGTTTTCACCCATAAACATATCCATATGTACTGATAATTTTGCCACTAAAATTGACAAATGGGAAGATTGTTAGAGCATTGCTCGGTCGAACTCGCATGCGTTTCTATCTCAAGCATGTTTGTCAAGTTTAGTTGTCAAAACTATATGTCTTAATTTCTAGACTACTTATAGATAAGTCTCGGTTTAAGACAGTTTAGTGTAGTTGAGCTCCAGACTCCATGGCGATCATCTCATGAAGACAAAGAACTACTCAAGGAACCAGTGTAACTTCATCCGACTAAAAGGTATGTGGAGACTTGAACTTATATATCACTCAAAAGTCTACTCTATCTCCTACTCTTGAGACAAAGTCGTATAAGTATGATAGTTTTCATACATACACATTTGTTATTTCGAGCCGAGTTTGCTCGCCTATCTTTTTCTCGAAATATGTGTTGGTAAGCTTTCGCATTAACCACTTTTCATATTAACCCGTGAGAAAGTCATGATGACGTCTCAATCTTGAAAATATCTTTGATGCGATAGTTGTGAATAACGACTGTTATAACATTATAAAAGAATGTTTCAACGATTGAAATGTAGAGTTGAGATTACGTAACCAACTATGCATATAAGCATATATAGTGTGTTCCCACATTAGTGTATAAATCCATGTGCCGGAAACCAAGTTTATGCATACGGTATTGGTGAAGGAGACATGTCGGGTACGCGTACCCATACGTTCGAAAACTTCCGCTGAGTTTGTAAGTTTGCAAACTGTTAAACCAGTCCCCTTAGGTACGCATACCCGTACGCGTACCCACGGAAGTTTTCGAACCGAAAATTTCTGCTGAGTTTCTAAACTCAAATCCGGTAGCTACAAGCTGGTTATATTTCTCAAATAAGAAGTTCATGAACTTAAACAATAAATCAATAAGAATGCAATCTTTGCAAACCTTGGCTGTATTGTTCATGAATTCATTCAAGTGAATCAAACCGATTTTGTTTCAATTGTGTCTATTCATAAAGACCTAAGCAATTGAACAACTCTTCAACTAGTTCTCATGGGTCATTTGAACTAGTTATGTGAAGAAGATGAGTATCGTTAATATGGATGTACTCATATGGATAACCATTGGTTAACTATTTGTGAACCAACTATGTGTACATGTTTAGGTAAGGTTACTCAAACCTAAATTAAATACATTTTATTTGTGTTTGAAAAGCTAAGTTTTGATCTTACGGTTGAAAGATATTAGCTTGGTTAAATCAGGTTTTTCATCTAACGGTGAATATTAAATGCTTTGTTACCAAGGTAACTTGGATTGCAAACCCTTATTTGAAAACTATATAAAGGAGACATCTAGCAACAAAACTAATCCCCACACCTCATGTGTGATACTAGTTGGTTTTTCTAGAGTCGATTCTCCTTTAACCTTAGGTTTCTTCTCGAGACCCTTTAAATTAACGACGAAAAGACTTCATTGGGATTGTGAAGCCAGACGAAACTACTTCTCTTGTAGTTGAGCGATCTGATCTTGCCATGTTCTATCGTCCGAGTTCAATTGAATAATTGACTTCAGATTATATCTCCGGTAGGGCAAGATAAAAAGAAATCACAAACATCTTCGTCTCATCGTTTGTGATTCCACAATATCTAGTTTCGCTACCATACGATTTAGATTATTGTGAGGTGATTGATAATTCTAGGATGTTCTTCGGGAATATAAGTCTGGGTTATTAATTGGTTTCTGTTCACGTTGATTTTATTAAAAGACGAAACAAAACTCTTAGGTTTATCTGTGGGAGACAGATTTATCTATCATCGTAGACTTTTCTGTGTGATACAGATTATTAAATTCTTTGACTTTGGGTCGTAGCAACTCTTGGTTGTGGGTGAGATCAGCAAGGGAATCAAGTGCATAGTATCCTGCTGGGATCATAGACGTAAGGAGCACAACTGTACCTTGAATCAGTGTGATATTGATTAGGGTTCAACTACAGTCCAGACCGAAGTTAGTTTGTAGTGGTATGGTGTCTGTAACGGCTTAATACAGTGTGGTGTTCAATATGGACTAGGTCCCGGGGTTTTCTGCATTTGATGTTTCCTCGTTAAGAAAATTTCCGGTCTCTGTGTTATTTCTATTTCGCGTTATATTTTATTATATAATTGAAATATCACAGGTTGTGCATTAAGATCAATCAATTAGAATATCCAACCTTTGGTTGTTGATTTAAATTGATTGACACTTGGATATTGGTCTTTGGTACCATCCAAGTTTATATCTCTAGTATTTGGTAAAGACTCGTATATCTTCATTTGCTTGAGTAAAGATCAAATCGAGAGATTGAGATACTAACTCTTTGATATACTTTTATCTAGATTGAGTCTGACTGTCTAGTTGATTCTCTAGAAAGTATATTGGAGTTAGTCCATACATATTTCTAACCGAGATATCGGGTGAGGTTGTTAGACCCCTGCTTTTTCAGTTAGATGCACAAAACTATACCTTGATTTCTAGTCTACTAAATTTAAGTCACGGGATAGGATTAGATCATGGTAGTTGAGTATCAGACATCACTTAATAACCCTTGACGATTGAAGGCTGGAGAAAAACGAAGACACGTGTAAGAACTTCATCAACAAAGAGGTATGTGAAGACTGACCTATCCTATTTACTCATCGTATCTAATATTTTATCTTATGAGATCTTGTTGTATGATTTTAGTAGATTTAATATATCAAAGAATAAATTTCGAGTTCAAGCTTGTATTGGTTAAACTCTCGAAATATGATTCAAGCAATGGATGTTCATAGATACTTAGAAATCTTAGTTAAAAAATTTTATTGTTCATAAGCTATTTTTCTTTCAAGTTGATCATTTTGAAATTTCCCAAGCAGTCTATGGCTACTGAGACTTTTTCAAATTTAATAATAAGAGAATTTCAGAATTGTTAGGCACAAATTGGTCAATATGAATTCCACGGATTGTAAAGGTCTGAAAACTCGGCTTGCGTACCCCTTATATTTGAGTTCGGTAATAAGGGAAGGTTTGGAAACCCCTACGATATGACTTCACGAACTGGCAGAGGTTTGCACACCCGGCAATACCCCTTGATTCTGACTTCGCGAACTTCCGTAGGTTTACAAACCTATCAAGTTCCAGTTTAGCAGAAGTTCACGCACCGTCTTACATGACTATGTTTGTTTTTGCGACAATTCTCATAAACCATACAACTTTATTCATAAAATTACTTTGGGTATATGGATCAATTTTTAGTCCTGAGTGTTATTGAACATTGTTTCTTCTTTTAAGTTCAAAGGATTGCTTAGCCACTATGGACTATCATCGTGCACGGTTCCAGAACTACGAATCATATTGCATATTCTTATGTGTAATTTTTAAGGCGGACTTCCACATGCCTGCATGACATCTTAATAATAATTACACATAAAATGAGAAAGTGTTTGCTTGATTATTAAGCAACCTTAGATTGAATTCAAAGTTATTTGTAGTCTTGAAAATCTATAATAGAGAGACCCTTGCAATAAGGTTTCTTAATCCCTGGCACTTGTTATGATTTAAAAAGTTGGTATAGGAAACAAGCAGGAATTGAACACTCAATAATATGAAACCCTAACAAGTAACCCACTGACTCATTCCTGAGAGTACAATTTTCTTATTATCTTATAACTTACCAACAAATGAGTATAGCTTAAGCTTAAATAATGGCCATACAAAAACCCTAATCTGTAAGGACAAGATGCACAGATCCTGACCGTCGTTCTCCACTAATAGATTTCCACTTAATTAAACGACTAATTAAAGCATTAATTAAACTACTTATTCCCTAATTAATACGTAGCCATAACCATGCAGATAAGTACACCCATCATTAAACTCTGGGGCTAGCCCGTTACATGACAACACTCTTGTGTCCTAGTTGCAAAGCTGGAGTTGTTATGTATAACCTATGGTTCTTTACAAATCGAATTAGGATACGACTTTGAAGACTTCACTTTTAAATTCGTGAAGCCCGGTCAGACTATCTTTTACCTAATAGTTATTGCATCTGGATTTTGTTCTACTAGTTATTAAATTTCACGGACTCTAGATCAGAATCAAGATAAATAGAAATAACAAAGTTTTATTTGTCCCAGATGTTGCGATTCCTCAAGATAGATATCTAAACTATTCTTTGATTTGTTTGGATTGTTCTTGATTTGTGGTTAGTGATCCAGGATTCCATTCTAACAGAGTGTAAATGTTCCAGGTCTGTGAGGCTTGCTGGACATTGTCTACTGTAAACATATTTTCAAACATAGATTTAAACATATCAAAAGAGAAATCAAATAGGTTTGTACATTAGAACAAGATAGTATCGAAATTCTTCACAGAGGTTGAAGTAACTCTTATGATGTAAATGATGTAAGCTAAGGGAATCAAGTGGGTGGAATCTTGCAATGTTCAAGAGATGTAAGGAATATGACTGCAGCTGAATTGCTAGCTACAACAATGATGTGCTTTCACCAGGTATTCAACCCTGAGTAGGCTGGTCGAGTCTTGTTATAATGATAGTGAGTCTTTGGACTTATATTTTAGTGAATCTAAGGATATTATCATGGCTTGATCATTTGATATATGATAACATGAGAATATGAGCAAGATGATACGCAGAGATGTCATGAATAATCTACGACGATGTTTTATATAACCTGAAGCGGAAATAACCTCTTGAAGCATTTATGACTCAAGGATCAAGGAGATGGCTCAGACTCGAAGCACCCATGATTAACAGAGAAAATGGCCAAGACAGTGATGGCCATGGTGTCGTGATCATGACCAAGAGAATGTTGTCCATGGTGTCGTGACCATGACCGAGGGGATTATTTTCCATGACAATGGACATGGCTTAAGGTGGTCAAGGACATGGCGTTGTGGCCATGACCAAAGTAACTCATGTGTAAAAGCAGCCATGGTAACATGGCCATGGCCAAGCAGTAAAGTTGGTGAGAGGTCATGGAAGCGTGGCCATGGACAAGAAGTAGATAGGTGAGGGCCAAGACGCCGTGACTGTGTCCATGACAGTAGAGTCCATGTCCAAGCAGTAGAGAGGCCAAGATACTGTGGTCGTGATCAACACAAGAGTTATGACCGGGTAGTAAAGAGGCCACAATACCGTGAACATGTCCAAGATAATAGGGGCCATGGCACCATGACCATGAACAAGTAGTAAACAGGCCACGACACCATGTTCGTGGTTAAGGTGATAGATTTCATGACAACAGTTCCATGGCCAAGATAGGAGAGGCCACGACACCGTGTTTGTGGCCAAGATAATAGTATCCATGGCACCGTGGCCATACACACTCCGTATAATTAATTCATTCTGAGCAATATAAAGAGTATGTATATATGTGTAAATGAAATAACGAGAGTTCAGCTGAGTGAAGACCTGATATTATGCAGGCATATACGTACCCAAAAGAGATACAAGGTCAATGCAGTTGTTGGTTGGATACGCATTCTCAATGTCTTGCGGGATATGAAATAGAAATACGAATCCATAATTCAAATGATAGATCAGGGATTTCAATTTTTTCTTCGGTCATCAATCTTCGAAGGTATTCGTTAATATTTGATATTCAACTACCGTGCTCTAATCCTAGTCTGAGACTTGACTTTAGCAGACTTGAAACCAAGATATAATTTTGTACAAATAACATTGACAACAAGCTAGAGATAACAACACTTGCGAGTTCGACCGAGCATTGCTTTAACAGTTCGCTTACAAGCGCGTATTGATGATGCAACTTTCACAAAGAATTATGGTTAATTTGAAAGAATTTTGGTGGAAATAGATTTGTCGACTCAATTACCCAACGAGGTTTTCTTCGAGAGGGAATGTTTTATTTTTTAAGATTTTTTTACATATGAAAATCTCTCATTCTTTTTGGTCTAACTGTAAAATAATTAGTTTGTTATACACAAATGAAATGCACCCTCATTTAGGTTTATGTAACCGTACCTAAACGTGTACACTATGTTGGCTCAACCATAGTTAACGGAGGTTAGCTATATGAACACTCCCATATAAACCTTATTCATCTTAACCATAACTAGTTCAAATGTCTCAAATAAAACTAGTTAGAGAGTTGTTCAATTGATATATTCTCATAGAAGTATACAAGAACACAATTGAAGCAAAATCGGCTTGATTCACTCGAATCAATTCATGAACATTATAGCCACGGTTTGCAAAGAATGCATTCCTTATTATATAAATGTATTTCTTCATGTTACAACCGATTTTAGAACTTTAACCATTCAAGTGTGCAAACGGTTACGCATACTTGAGTAGCCGGACCAAGTTTGGTTTTTCACCAGTATGCGGATGGGTACGCATACCTCCAAACCCAGCAGAATTTTCCGGACATGAACCTTACGCCAGTATGCGTACAGGTATGCGCACTTAGGTTCCCAGACTTCTCAAACCAACAGGTACACATACGGGTATGCATACCATGGTTCCCGGACATGGATCTTATATATGCAAGAGTGCACAACATGCTTATAATCCGATGTTGGTTAAGTGTTCTAAACTCTTATTCCAATCATTGAAACTTTCTTAGAGGATGACAATAGCCGTTTTACACACTATTAGCATTAAAGCAATTTTCAAGATATTGAAATAATCATAACGAAACATTCCATGTCTACACCAAATGATTGTATCACACAAACCATGTAAGATGTTACTCGACGATTTTAAAATGATCATCTTTTGACTTTCATCAAGAATATGAGATGAACTTGGTTCAAGCGAAAGCTTACCAATACATATTTCGAGAAATATTTAAGCGAGTTAAACTCATCTCGAAATCTCAAATGTGCATAATCGAAAACCATATAGTAATACGACTTATGTCTCAATATAGGAGATAGAGTAGAAATAGAATTTCCAAGTGATAGATGAGTTTTACTCTCCACATACCTTTTGTTGATGAAGTTCCAAAATATCGCCTTAGTAGTTCTTCGTCTTCAATTGATGAACGTCGTGAAGTATAATGATCAACTACACAATATATCCTAGTCCGAGACCTCACTATAAGTAGGCTAGAAATCAAGACTTATAGTTTTGATCACTAACATTGACAAACAAGCTTGAGATAGCAACGCTTGAGAGTTCGACCGAGCAGTGTTCTAACACCTTTTCGAACATCTCTCTGGTACTTCAGATTGTTTATTCGTGTAAAAGTTCGGCAAGGTAGAAAATTTTGTTTCCCACGCGGAATATAGACCTAAGAAGAGTTCGGCGAGAACAGATAACAAACTTGATTCTCCATTTTTCCTGCTGATTTTAAACAGAAAGTTCGGCTACAAAAACGGTAGACTCGGCCAAACCGAACATTACACTATATATCCCAGAAGTTCCGCTACCTATTCTGGAAATATGATAGCCGAGCAAAGGCATTAAATCTAGGTTAAGATTTTATTCTTCAAAACCTATAAACGAACTACATCAGCAGATAAGCATGGCCACCTATTCTCCAGATCTGGTAACCGAATTTGTTTGACTTAGTCGAAATCTAGTTATAAAAGTTTTCATTTTTAGGAAATTTGGGCAATTTCAAGTAATAACAACTAAATTTAAAGTGTACATGAGTATCCAAAACAACATCCTCTTTCTTTGGCTCGTAAAAACCATTATTTCGAGATTGAGATTGAGTTTGGGGAAGAATATATTCACCATCTAACAAATTACACGTTTCTGAATTGTTGTGAAGATTAATCAATACAGATTTTACTGTAGAAGTTGAAGGTTCGGATTCTCAGAAGCTATAACTCGAATCACTCTAAAAGAAATGAGAGTTTTTCCAAAACTCTACCTCTCCTTCTTCTTCTCTCTGTCAATAATACAAACTCATTAATTTAACAACTCTAGTCATTTATTATGTTAACCGAAGGGCCTTTAACTTAATCTTTATGCTAACTAGTTCAGAAAGATACTTTTGCCATTAGGGAAAAAAATATAGGCAAGGGTTTTTAAATTACTCATAGAAAACCTAGTAAAACGTGGAGAATAGTCCCCGCGAAATTGGAATAGTGCCCCGAAAATCATTCTTACTCTAAGTTTCGCCCATAAACATGTTCCAAACATAGGCTTGAGCCTAGTGCAATAACACTGGTAAAGCCAAACTAGCTTGTCAAGCCCCTCCCAAGTTGGATTTCTAGTGAATCATGTTTTAGGGCATACGTAAAACTTTCAGGGCATGCTGAATAAAGACAAAAACTGGCTGTAAATATCAAAAATCAATAACCCCTTAACCGAATATTTTTGGTAATGGCAAATCTGCCCTTTTAAGATTAGTGTTAATAATAACGATTAGTTATAATAATCATGATTAGTGATTAAGATAATTTATTTATAAATTTGTGTAGATGAAAATTTTTCAGTAAGAAAAAAAGTTAGGTTTTTTTAGAGAATGAGAAGGGGAAGTGCGAAAAAAACTTGCATTTTGATTCAATGGATGAGGAGGGTCAATCTTCATCTAAAAAACCTAGGAAAATACATATCAATTACAACAATGATCCGGAAATGGCTGATTTCTTAGATTATGAGAATGATTTTACACAAACTCAAACTCAAACTCAAGCACAAACTCAAACTCAAACTCAAGGTGATGATTTTTATGAGCCAAATCCAGATGATGAATACATATATGAGGAACCCAATGCTTCTAATACAAAAGTACACTTCTATCTTATGTTTAATCTCACTTTTGTAGCTTGAAATCATAAAAAGCTTGTATTTTTTCACCAAGGTTCGGCGAACAAGGAATATGTTCGGCTTAATAGCCGAACCAACCTGGTTCTTGAAAAATGATGAACAGTTCGGCTAGCTGAAAGTGTTATGGTTAGTCGCCGAACCTTCATTTTGTTACTTCTCGCCTATTTGCTAGATTCTAGTTCAGCTTCTTTTAAACTGTCATAAAGACGTGAACCTAATACTGTAAGTTTTGGGAGAAAAAAAGTTAAAGGTTCGGCTTATTTAGTGAAAATCGTAAGCGCCAAACCTTTAGGAAATACATGGTTCATCTTTTTACATAAGCAGAATACAAGCCGAACATTATCATTTATATTCATCAGAATTATTGGGTTTAGAATTTTGTACTGGTTCGACACATATTGGTAATATCGTAAAAGCCGAACCTGGTTAATGTGCTAGGTTCGACACATAGTATGATTATCGTACCAGCCGAACCTCACCATTAATTTTTCGTTGTAGTATCCAACCTTGTGATTTTCTTTGTAGATCATGCTTGATGGACCTGTACCGATGGAAAATCAACCTGATCTCGTAGATGTAATTCACGAAGATACTAAGGATCACTTCCAAAATGATTTGGTATATAAGAACTTTTTGTTTACCTTAACGTTGTCGGAATATTCCGAAGTTTTTCGTAATAATTATTTGTGTTTGAATGAACATATACATGGAAAAGTAATACCGAAGCACAGGCTTGGGCTGAAGAACACGCAATGAAGATAAAATTGCGTACTAGTTAAAGGACGACAAATCCGAGGGGATCAGTTCGAAATGATTTGTGAGCGAAGTGGAAGCAGCGCTAGCAAGGATAAAAAGGGTTCTGTTATATGTCGGGAAGACCAGGATAAAGAATAAGACAAAGACGAAGAAAACAAAGTGCCCTTTCAAGACATTTTCAACCTCAAGAACAAGAATAAGTCCTTGAACCCTGATGATGATATTGGGTTATGAATAAAACTATGGATTGTCGTCATAACCACGCACGTCCACGTGACTTTCATGGACATGCAAAAATAGCGCGACTCAAACCCAACGAAATGCTAAAAGTGGATAAAATGACACGAGCATGTATGACACCGTCTAGGATTATTAGTAAATTGAAGGAGGACGACAAGAATAACAAATAGACTACGCAAACTATCTACAGTGCAAGAAATAAGATTAGAAGACTCAATTTGCAAGGTAGGATGGTGATGCAACAAGCGATGTGGTTAGGGGTGAAGAATAAGTACGCTTGCCAAAAGAAGTTGGATGACTTTGGTCAAGTGACACACATTTTTCTTTCCCACCCGGAATGCGTCCAATTGGCTTTATGCTTCCCACAAGTTCACGTACAAGACTAATAAATATGATATGCCGTTGATGAACATTGTTGGGCATACGTCGAGAAAGGCACCGTTCACTGTGGATTTTGTTTCTTGATAAACGAGAAGAAAGAGAGGTATGTTTAGGGGTTAGAACAATTGAAGTTAATCTTCCGGGAGGGTCCTCTTCCTCAAGTGTTCGTATCCTATCAAGATTCATCGTTGATGTATGCTATTAATAAGGTATTTCCGGATGCTTTCAACTTTCTTTGTACATTTCATATATGGTGCAATGTGAAGAAAAAATTCCAACTTATAATTCAACCACTTAAGATGAAATAATTAGAGAATATTGCTAAATTACCGGCGGAAAAACGAGTAGAGAAAAAGAGGGAATTCTTGAAACAATATGAACACAATGAGATGTTGTGGGCTTCTTTCCATGGCGAATGGAATCTTTGATATGGTAAATCACCGAGGATGTCTACGAAGAAAATTTTAAAATGCTTATTAATCATTGGAGGACCGACTACCCCGACGTCATTACTTACTTGCTCAAAGATATGTTGGAACATAATAAAGAAAGGTTCGTGTCTTGTTTCACAAATCGACACAAACACTTCGACAACCAAGCCACAAGTATGGTAGAGTCGGCTAATTATCGGTTAAAGAAGAACCTTTTGGATGTGTTGACACGTTTTTCACGGTATTTGATGAAATTGATGAATATTTCAAAAGTGATGTTGTGAGAATTAAAGCGGCGTTCGAACATAACCTTATGTTCAAACACAAGTATTACAAAAGTAAATGGCTACGGGGATTAAGTTATAGAGTCCCCCATCTATGCATTGACTTATTGATGAAAGAAGTATATTTGATTGAGACATTTGGCGCCAACTTGGAGGAAGAGTGTATTTGTAAAATGAAGACATCTATGGGACTTCCATGCCGCCACGACATACTTCGGTACAAGGATGAGATCATACCATTTGAGAATATTGATCATTTTGGAAACAATTAAGCTTCTATCCTCTCCCAATCAAAGACGGCGAGGATGATCTAGAGATTTGGGACACGACAAATGGGAAAAAGTTGGCGGAGATGTATATGAAGATGTTCCGAGCTCAAAAACAAATCCTATGGCACAACATGATGTCGTTCATGTATCCCTTCACCCAAGAGAATATTTTGGAACCGGAGAAGGGAGTCCCGAAAGGTAAGAAGAGTAAGAAAATGAATAATTTCCAAACTAGACAAGCAAACAAAAAACTATTGGCTACCATAGGAATCCATCCGACGTTGAGATCCATGATGTAAGGTATGAAAAGGAAAAGAAGGGAATTGAGAAGGTGATGAAGGAGGAAGAAGTGAAAGTTCCAAAAAAACGTGGTCGTCTGCGTATTCAAAAATCCGAAAGGCAAATAAATGTCTGTCACAAGCAAAGGATATTAAAGAGGACGTCAATGGGAAGAGTAAGATGTATCTTTCACAAACCAAGATAAAGGAGAAAATGACCGTGCATGAAATTGGTAGGATGAGAGGACCCAAAAGAGATAAGTCCGATAACTATTTGAGACTTATCAATTTTATATACGATAACTACTCGGAAGATCTATCGTCACTAATTCATGAGCATATTATAACAATGGACGACGTACAAGGTGATGGAAATTGTGGATATTACGTCACAACGAAACAACTTGGTTCTTTTAAGGAAGAGAACAATCCGGTGCCCCATGAAAATGAAGTCAACTATATTAGGTAATAATTGTTACAAACCCTACGCCAGAACAAAGAGTTCTACAAGACAATGATGAGAGGAGATGCAAGGGTGGAAGCGGAGTACATTGGATTCGAACGTCGTTTACATGGTATTTTAATAATCACCCAATAACATTGAATGTCAATTCCCATTTGTGGGTTTTTAATAGGAGACATTCGATTGCGTCGTACATTGTTTCGGGCGGATGGGTAGTAATTTTTCTTAGGCACCTCCAACAAAACCTTGCCATGATGGTGTCAAAGATAGAAGACTTGTTATTGTATTTGTTCAAAATTGTCATTTTGTCAGCTCAAACTTAGACCCGGTTGCCCATTACCACCCTTGATGAGTGCAGCTTTTTGGCCTAGATTTGAGAATAATTACGCGAAGGATTGGTGTGAAAATTATGAAACGGAGATGAATCTTTGGATGCTTTCAATTTGTCACTCTTAAGTGGAAAAGTAAATTTATTATCAAGTAATGAGGATGAAGATGATGACAAAGAGGTTAGTGAAGAAGAGAAAGAGGTTAGTGAAGAGGTGATCCGTCTAGGATCTCCATAAAATGACACTATTAAAGTGTTGTTTGCTTTTTTTGGTGCATTCAATCTATTGTGGATTTTGTGGTTTTGGTAAACTAAGAAATGCACTTAATTTTACCTTATCGACTCTCTGTATTTGAATGATTTGATTTTATATTATGGAAGGTATTTTAATTGTTCTTAAATTGTGTGTAAGTGTTTCAAATGTTAAGGTTCGGGTGGTTTGTAATCATAGTTACAAGCGGAACCTGCATTCGTCAAATTAAATACAGAACATAGGATGTGATTCGGCACAGATAATACAAGACGAACCACACAATTTGTCAGTATCGGCTTGTATGGATATTTACAGAACTGGCCGAACCTGACAAAATTTAAACTTAGAATTTCCTGTCAGGTTCGGCTTGTAATATATTTTATGTAACGAGACGAACCTTACAAATTCCAAAACCCATGCATCCCAGTCAGGTTCGGCTAATTATACTTAAGTTCATAATAAGCCGAACCTGACAAAATAAAACCCAGGTATTCCAAGTATGGTTCGGCTTATTACATAAGATTCCTTACCTTCCGAACCACATCCTGTGTTAACATTTCCTTCATTTCGAATTTGTTTACATACGATAAAGGATTACATTCCCATTACATAAGAACATGGTAGCATTACAAAATAAAACCATCCATCCAATATCCTAAACGGGTTATGAGAAACTTTCTAAGGATGTGGTAGTGAGCTTCATATTTGAAATTTTTTCCTCTCCATCTTCGTTATTCCTCTAGAGCTCGCACTTCAATCTCCGAGGTTGTTTCACCCTTGATTCAATATCGATTCACAACACGAAATAAAGCTATAAAGTCGGTAACTTTTTTTTTATAGATTCAATTCGGCAAAACAAGGATGCCGAATCCCAGTTGTGAGGATTACCTGTTTCGGTGGAGAATGCTTCATAAATTCGAACCAAGTAGTACATACTCATTAGACCCTTCAGTCGTCGTTCTTCACCCTTCTTTGGATAGTATGCTACATAGTTTGTGAAAAAAGACAAATCTTCATCTAGAGTAAACTTAGGATTAGGGGGTGCCATATTTTTCAGGAGATGTGGTTTCTATTGTGAAACAATAGGTAGGTATATATAAGATCCAGTTTACAACGACTCTATTTTTCAAAAAAAAAATAGTCATTACTAGAATCTATTTTGAATATTCAAAGGTTCGGCTTGAACTATATTTATATTACAAGCCGAGCATGTTAAAATAACGGTAACAAATTTTAAAAGTATAAATAATTAAAGGTGCGACAACTTATAAAGTGATCTTATAAGCCGAACCACATCCTCTGTTTTGGTTGAATTACTGTTTAAAGGTTCACTTACTATTTCACTTAAATAGAAACTTAGATCACACATTACTAATCGGATATCAACTCTAACGAATCTCGACGACTAGTTCTCTAATAAATCTAGGAATTCTTCTCCTCAACCATGTATAACACATCCCAAGATCATATCTTCCTCCATGGCGTATTTTCCAAAGACTTTGAATTCTAGCATCCTGAAAAAAGAAGAATGCGCAAGTTATCATTGAAACAAAAGCGTACGCTATTTCTTAACATAATTGCGGTGGAATCTGGGATACTCACATTCTCTTCATTAGTATCACTAGGATGATATTGATTGACCCATCTTAATATTGTGATGTAATCTCGCATAATACAACGGATACTGGCAAATCCTTCAGCTAATTTTATCCACTTACGACGTTGTGGATTCCCATCTAACTCAAACTGTAATTCTTTTACCCTTTTTCAAAACATTGAATAATGTTCATTAGGCCGTTCACGATAAGTTCGAATGAAATCTCTGTCAAGAACTTTATCATCTTCAACAGTGAATGGTTCCATTTTGCAGTAGAAATGCAACAAGAGCAGGATTAGTAAAAAGTTTATTAAAACATTTGCTAGAGAGTGCCTACACTATATATAGGAATCCACAACGGATATTGTTGAAAAAAAAAACTAGCCGTTGAGGAAATTTCATTTGTAAATTGTCAGGTTCGGCTTGTATGTAGAGTTATAATACTAGCCGAACCTGACAAATTCCATACACCTGAATTTTACCAGGTTCGGCATATTATGACATTTATAGGACTAGCGAACCTGGCAAATTCCAGACAATTTGAATTTTATCAGGTTCAACACATTAGGACATTCACAGGACTAGCCGAACCTGGTATCTATAACACGATTAAAACTGAACATTCAAGGTATCTATAACACGATTAAAACATAAAAGTTATCTATAACACGATTAAAACATAAGAGTCAAATTGTCGATAACACGAAATGAACTAGCAAACATAAAAGTCAAGTTTTCAAGAACAAGGTTAACAAATTCAAGATAAAAGATTACTTAATCTAACATAGCCAACATAAAAGTTCATTGACCACGACCCCTCTTTCTGGTTCCACAACCACTTCCACGGCCTCCTCTTCTGCCACCTTCACGTTCATCTTCCGCTGCGTCATCATCACCGCTTGGGCCGCTACTACCACCTCCGCTTGTGCCTTCACCAGCTTCTCGATCCCTCTTCCTCGTCTGTCTTTTGATGGGTACCTGGGGTTCTTGTCCTTTGGGTATAATAGCATCCCACCCGTCGATGAAGTTATTTTGTTCATCAACTGTGAACGGTGTTTTGCAACTAACTTTCTTCCTCATTTTCTGCAATATCTCCTTACCCGCTGCAACCTATATTCACTTTTCAACAACTTCTAATTATTAGCAACTTATATTATATTATATTTATGTAATAAAAAATATAAATTAATACAATTATTACCATTTTCTTGAAATCCTTCGATAGTTCTTGAAAGAGCGAGTGTACCCAAATATACCTCAAGCTAAAACTTTTCCTACCTATAAGTCCTTTGTCTGAAAGTGATTGTCTATGGACTGAGTCGAGACAATGCAACTAATCGGTTCACATTTCGTGTGATCGTCTATGGATACGAGATCGAGACAATACAAAAACGAAGTATGTTTACTTGATAAAAGGTTCAGACTTAACCAAACACAATATGATTGCTTATCAAGTAAATAGGAATTAACGTTTGTGTAATTTACATTAATTATAATAAAACAATTATAATGCGGAAATATAAAATAAATGACACAACAAGATTTTTTAACGAGGAAACCGCAAAAGGAGAAGAACCCCCGGACCTTGTCCAGAATTGAATACTCTCAGGATTAATCCGATACACAAAATTAAACTAACTTCATATAGTTGAGACCAAGCAACTAAACCTATAGTTCACCTAGTTCCGTCTGTATTCCCACGCCTCCAACTTATGAATTAGTCACGTACTTGGAACAATTCTTTTGGTTCGTATTCCAAACAGTAAATGAACAAAAAATTTGTTTTGTATCAACTCTCTTCAACCAAGTGATGTGAGTTCGACAAAGGCTCTTCTGTTTATTCTCAATAAACTCCTCCAGGTTCTTAGATCTATCTTATGTTCAACTACCAAAGGTAATTGTTAAGATTTTGCTATCAATACTTTTAATCACAACGAATTGTATTGATGCCGATCTACACAACTAATCAATCCAATCTACCACAAGGATAAACCGATTATAGTTGGATCCTCTTATACCGAAACAAGTATTGTGCAAACCAAAGATTATGAACCCCAAATCAGAAATCTTCAATATCTCTTTGTCTTCAATAAACACCTGCACACAACAACTTGAATCTCTTGTGATCAATCACGCACAGAACGGAGTCTGTTAACAATGGATTATCACAAGATCGTCTTTAGAACTAAAAACAGTCTAAAGATCCATGTCGAAACTTCAATCTAGTTTGAGTGAATCTTATATTAGAAGAGAAGATTCTCAAGCATAAACAAACTAGGTGCAATCAAAGTTCAACCACCGGTAGTCAATTAAATCAATCGAAAACACAAGATAAACCGCAATTATCTAGTTTCCCACCAACGGTACTATTAGAGCTTCTCAATCCCAAAGAAGACTTTAAACTGAGAGGCCGTAAGAGATTTCGCCTAATTAGGTTACTCTCCTCTCCGGAT
Organism: Papaver somniferum; assembly: GCF_003573695.1. Taxonomy (NCBI): domain Eukaryota; kingdom Viridiplantae; phylum Streptophyta; class Magnoliopsida; order Ranunculales; family Papaveraceae; genus Papaver; species Papaver somniferum. Next base: position 1,878,206 of record NW_020621603.1, on the reverse strand, counting down.
AGGCGGCTACATCAGCAACAACACAACCGAGGAAGTTTGCTGTTACGAAGGATTAGTTTGCTAGAAATGCAAACTTCAAGTATTTATAGACAAGGAAGTTTGGACACCAAGGAATTTCCAAAACCCAAAATATTCTCAAGATATGCAATATATTCCAAATTCAGTTTCCGTAATTCCTGGAAATGCTCTGTCCAAAATAATGACCGAAAATCTCTTTAGAAAATATTCAACTAGTAAAAGCACATTACTAACTCTTGTTTTCTTAAAATAAAATTAAAAACCATAAATAAAGGATTCTTAACTTATTTATATTTCGATCCTGGGATTTTCTTCCTTTAGCTATTAAGGAATAACTTTGAACAATAAAAGATAAACATTATTGTACGTGTTCAAAGTATGTCGACATCCTTACTTTGTAAGTCCTCTTTCATACTTACAACCTTGAAACCGATTTTCCACACTTCCAAACAAGTTTAGAATTGGTTCATCTGACTTTTAAGAACTATGTGATTGATCAAGAACACTCAATCACAAATCATGTGTTTAAAGGTTCAACCAAACCAAATTTCGGTTCTACCTCCATGTGAGTATTGTGCATAGTCACACTAGCTTTCCAAAATTCGGTTGACTAGGTACTAGGATCGGTTCCCCACATATATATGGTATCTAACTTATATGTGTTGCACATGTCCATAGGATCGGTTCCCCTTTGCCTAAAAACGTGTTGCACATGTTCATAGGATCGGTTCCCCTTTCTGCTAAGAACATGTTGCACCTCATACAAGGATCGATTCCCCTTTGTGATGTGTTTCACCTCTTACTAGGATCGGTTCCCCTTTACCCAGAGTCGGTCGTACACAAATCACAAACTCGATCATACCATCTCAGGTGATTACTTAAGATTGGTTTCACTAATAAAAGTCATACCAATACATAAGTCAGGCCTTTGCGAATAGTTTTACCAAGAACATAAACAAGTCATGTGTGGTTATATTAAATCACACATATTGGTTGTTCACAAGATATGTAATGAATAACAATACCAATAACTCCCAACAATTTCCTTTTCGATTCATAAACAAGTTTATGAACTTACTTCCTTAAAACACATGTAGAACATTGTTTCTTAGGATGAAATCCTCACCTCATACTCATACATAATCACAATAGCACTTAAACGATTATGTCGATGTCTTATCTACAAAGTTTAATATTTAAGCAATAAACCTCGTATTGTATTCCTTAATACTATGTTTATCTAGAGTGTTCATGCTTCACAGTTTTGTGTTCAATATGCACGACTTGAAAGATACGTTAGGGAATGAAACAGTTCAAGTCAAATATCACTAACCTCAAGTGGAAGGATGATGTTGTGGTTATAGCTTCTTACTTCTTCACTTCTTCAAGTATTCGCAATACTTGTAATGTCTCATATCCTAATACTTTCAAGCTAACCTATACGAAGTTGACTCTAGTACGTAATCAACCGACTCTTAAAATGAGTTATTATTCACTAAAATATGACAACCAAACTTGACATACCAACGCTTGGTGGGTTCAAACGAGCAATGCTCTAAAAATCTCCCCCTTTGTCAATTTTAGTGACGAAACTCTTACAATCATATGGATAAACAAATTACAAGAATTCATCACACATACGCTTGATTCCAGAATTCAATATCACAATAACCTGTATACATTCAATCGTTAAATGACGTTGTTGTCATTATAATAACAAATCTAATACTCCCCCTAAAGGTAAGATAGGTAGATTTTATAAATCCGCACGTCTTTGTTATTCCCTTGGTAATGATATGTTACTCCCCCTTAGTCTATGCTTTCACTCTTTCGTTAGATAAACATTTAAGCACCAATGTCCTTTTCCTTTAGTGATACCAATCAATATAAAATCAATGCCAGTATCACTTGTTTACTCCATATATTTCTCCCCCTTTTTGTCACAAAATGACAAAGAAACGAAAAAATAAAGGACAAACCGAAAAGAATCTTACAAATCTCAAAATAGACTTGCAAACCTATAGAGTTAAGAACGAGGTTCCAAACACCATTTCTGATAACCAATATGAAAACTGAAACTACAAAGTAATTTGTTTTGATATGTTATCAAGGATACAATTTCCCGAAGAAATTTTCCCTAATAGTTTAACAAACCAAAAATCAACTAAGCACCTTAGTTCCTTTGCTAAACCGATTGTACAAATACAACCGCTTCGTTCGATAAGACCAAAATAAAGATAACTTTATTTTTCTCATCAGGCTCTAATTATCCATATAACTTAGACCTTTCACTTTGGAATAAGACAAATACTAGGTTAGTTAATTAGTATTTCTTGTTAAGGCATTCGATTAGACTTGAATAACCGAAACCTCCACTTTGATAAGTCTAACTAAGATAAACTTAGTTTCTCTTATCCGGAATCGAATTGGACTAAACAATTCATCCCGTAAACCTTTTCTTTCGTTAAGACATAAACAATTCATACAAACCAACTAAATTAACTTGCATAATTATTCACCTCAACCGGAAGCAATTGAAACAACATAGACATTATAGTACCGCAATTGAACCGAAATTTTGTAAGCCTAAACAATTGATACCACACAATAAAGCAAGATAACAATAGTTTTTCTTAACTGGAACCAATTAAATCACACACACATCCATACACACATCATGGAATAAAACATCAATTGTGCCGAAATTTTGTTAAGCAAAAGCAATAAATATATGAAATAAAAATCAGGCTTTTCTTAAACAGGAAAACAACTAACTAACAAGATTGTTACCTCAAATTTCGCATCCACTTCTCCAATATGTTTGCATCTTCTTCTAGGGAGAATTGATATCGAAATATCATTATGTTATCATCCTTATGTAAAACAAAAGAATAACAATAACCAACCTTTACCAGAGAAAGGTTGAAAACCGGTTTTTAACTATTGCAAGCAAAAGTTGAAAACCACCGAAACACATATGCTTTTATGCTAAACCAAAACCGATTCAACATATTGTGACTTTTTCACATATTGTTTCTATCAGAACCCCTCATGATCCTTTGATAAAGCCTACCAACATGGGCTAGAATTTAATCCTGCTAAATCAAAAAGTCACCCAAACCATAAGGGTTCACAACATTATGAGATCAATATCAAGGTAATAAAACTGAAATCAAACATCCCATAAATATCCATAGCAATAATAAAGCATTCAAGCATGGGCTATGTAAATCAAAACCATCACAAGAAAAATTATAAATCAAATAATTTTATTCATAATAGACCTAATACAATCATTAAAAGAAATCAAAATTTGATGTCTATTTTGTTTTGCAACTCAGTCCTTCATATCAGTGCTAAATGAAGGTGGATTATTACTTTCAGACTTCAGCTTGTGAATTTATTCAAGTAGAAAACCTTGTTGCTTGACCAGAATTTCTTGTAGGTGAGAAATTTTCGTGAAGGATTCTGCAAGAGCATGTAATTCTGTCTTTGATTAAACACAAAAATGTGTCAATGCTTCAATACACTGATCTTTCTTCAGAGTATTCTCTCTTTCCTTATTGCTAAGCCAATCTCCTTTTCTAATTTTACTCTTAATATCAAGAGAAGATCCAGACTTAATCTTAAGTAGATCTTTCTGATCTAGCATCTTGCCGAAAGAAGATGTTGGATCCAGACTCATGGTTCAGACAAGGAATGACCAAAGAAGGAGAAGTATTATTTTATAATTTTCATACTTCCTAAAATATAATATTCCTAAAAATACGAATATATCAAATATTTTCAAATACTTGATTTTATTTCCATAATCTACGCATAAGTGCCTTGATTTTTCTTCTTCCTCACTCAATATTCGGCACACATGGTGAGGAAAGAATTCTAATACCGATCAAGTGGTATTAGTATGATATTTACTCTCATTCTGGAAATTTGAAAAAAAAAGATTGTCCTTGATCTAGTATCATATGAGAAATTATCTTCTTGATACCTCGAACTAGCGAAGTATCTTGAGATTGACTTGGGTTGCCTATGCAACTTTTAGCAATTCTGTTTTTGAGACAGTTTTTGTATCTTGTCTTATTTTTCCCTTTACCATTAGATGATTTAATAACATTGGAAGACATGTCCATTTTTAAAATGGGTAAATCACTAATGGAGGAGGAAGAAATAAGATTGACAACTAATGCAATATTAGTTGTTTCCTCTTCTTCAGAATCGTATGAATCAGAGGTCTCATCTAGAGTGACAGCCAATTCCTTGCTTCCAGTGTATTTCTTAAGATTGGGACAGTCTTTAGCAATATGACCAAACCCTTTACACTTAAAGCATTGCGGCTGATATTCATCATCTTCTTCATGATCCTTTTTGACAGGAACTCGATCATGTGGACGAGAAGATCGATGAATATATTTTATGAATCTCTTATTTCTTTTCTTCAAGAGATCTCAAAACTTTCTGGTAATCAATGATAATTATTGTTCAATTTCATCATCAGAATTTTCTGCAACCTGTCCATCTGAATCTTCCATCGGTCTATTCTTCTTCATTAGAGTTTTCGGAATTTTTGCAACTTTAAAAGCAATTCCTTTATTTTGAATGGACTGTGATTCATAATCAAAGATCTTTAACTTTCCAACGAGTGTGATTCGTAAGATAGTTGAGAGATCATTTGATTCTATGATTGCATGCTTCTTAGAATCGTATCTTGGTGGCAACGATCTGAGAATTTTGCATACTATATCCTTTTCAGAGATAGTCTTTCGGAGAGAGAAAGAGGCATTAATTATCTCAGAGAGTTTAAGATGAAACTCTTCAAAAGTGTCGTTGTTATCCATTTGAAGGTTTTCCCAATCAGACGTAAGAGTTTGAAGTCTAGCTTCTTTCTCTAAAGTGTTTCCTTCGAATACGATCTGAAGATTATCCCAAGCTTCTTTTGAAGTTTGACATGTTGATACATGATGTTGTAGATCACGACTTACAGCATGTATTATAGCATTCAAACCATCTGAATTTTGCTTTGCAAGTGCCTTTTCTTCGTTTGAAAATTCTACTAATCGTTTAAACTCAGTTTCTGAATTTTCTATCTTTGGACGAATATAACCATCGAAGACTAATAGCCAAGTATTAAAGTCTCGTGATTGAATAAAAGATCTCATAGCATATTTGCACCATAGATAGTTTGTTCCGTCAAATCTTGGCGGTACGTTAATTGAAGTCGGTTCATGAGAACTCAAGTTCATTCTTATATGTTGGATCGCACCAAACACAGATTGTTAGATCTTTTCGTGTTTGGCTGCTCTGATACCAATTGAACAGGCGAGGGTACCCAAATATACCTCAACCTAAAACTTTTCCTACCCATAAGTCCTTTGTCCGAAAGTGATCGTCTATGGACTGAGTCGAGACTATGCAATTAATCGGTTCACACTTCGTGTGATCGTCTATGGATACGAAATCGAGACAATACAACAACGAAGTATGTTTACTTGATAAAAGGTTCGGACTTAAATAAACACAATAGGATTTCTTATCAAGTAAATAGGAATTAACGTTTGTGCAATTTACTTTAATTATAATAAAACAATTATAATGCGGAAATATAAAGTAAATGACACAGCAAGATTTTGTTATCGAGAAAACCGCAAATGCAGAAAAACCCCGGGACCTTGTCCAGAATTGAATACTCTCAGGATTAAGCCGCTACACAAAATTAAACCAACTTCGTATAGTTGGGACCAAGCAATTAAACCTATAGTTCACCTAGTTCCGTCTGTATTCCCACGCCCCCAACTTATGAATTAGTCACATACTTGGAACAATTCCTTTGGTTCGTATTCCAAACAGTAAAGGAACAACAAATCTGTTTGGTATCAACTCTCTTCAACCAAGTGATGTGATTTCGACAAAGGATCTTTTGTTTATCTTAATAAACTCCTTCTTCAGGTTCTTAGATCTATCTTATGTTCAACTATCAAAGGTAATTGTTAATATTTTGCAATCAATACTTTTAATCACAAAGAATTATATTGATGCCAATCTACACAACTAATCAATCCAATCTACCACAAGGATAAACCGATTATAGTTGGATCCTCTTATACCAAAACAAGTATTGTGCACACCAAAGATTATGAACCCCAAATTAGAAATCTTCAATATCTTCTTTGTCTTCAAATCTTCTTAGATCTTCAATAAACACCTGCGCACCACAACTTGAATCTCTTGTGATCAATCACGCACAGATTGGAGTCTGTTAACAAAGGATTATTACAAGATCGTCTTTAGAACTAAAAACAGTCTAAAGATCCCTGTCGAAACTTCGATCTAGTTTGAGTGAATCTTATATCAGAAGAGAAGATTCTCAAGCATAAACAAACTAGGTGCAATCAAAGTTCAACCACCGTTAGTTAATCAGATCAATTGAAAACACAAGATAAACCGCAATTATCTAGTTTCCCACCAACGGTACTAATAGAGCTTCTCAATCCCAAAGAAGACTTTAAACTGAGCGGCCGTAAGAGATTTCGCATAATTAGGTTACTCTCCTCTCCGGATAGGCGGCTACATCAGTAACAACACAACCGAGGAAGTTTGCTGTTATGAAGGATTAGTTTGCTAGAAATGCAAACTTCAAGTATTTATAGACAAGGAAGTTTGGACACCAAGGAATTTCCAAAACCCAAAATATTCTCAAGATATGCAATATATTCCAAATTCGGTTTCCATAATTCCTGGAAATGCAATGTCCAAAAAAATAACCGAAAATCTTTTTGGAAAATCTTCAACTAGTAAATGCACATTACTAATTCTCATTTTCCTAAAATAAAATTAACAACCTTAAATAAAATATTCTTAACTTATTTGTCTTTCGATCCTGGGATTTTCTTCCTTTAGCTATTAAGGAATAACTTTGAACAATAAAAGATAAACTTACAGCATATGTTCAAAGTATGTCGACATCATTACTTTGTAAGTCCTCTTTCATACTTACAACCTTGAAACCGATTTTCCACACTTCCAAACAAGTTTAGAATTGGTTCATCTGACTTTCAAGAACTATGTGATTGATCAAGAACACTCAATCACAAATCATGGGTTTAACGGTTCTACCCAAACAAGTTTCGGTTCTACCTCCATGTGAGTATTGTGCATAGTCACACCAGCTTTCCAAAAGTCGGTTGACTAGGTACTATGATTTGTTCCCCACATATATATGGTATCTAACTTATATGTGTTGCACATGTCCATTGGATCGGTTCCCCTTTACCTAAAAACGTGTTGCACATGTTCATAGGATCGGTTCCCCTTTCTGCTAAAAACTTGTTGCACCTCATACAAGGATCGATTCCCTTTTGTGATGTGTTGCACCTCTTACTAGGATCGGTTCCCTTTTACCCAGATTCGGTCATACACAAATCACAAAATCGATCATACCATCTCAGGTGATTACTTAAGATTGGTTTCACTAATAAAAGTCATACCAATACATAAGTCAGGCCTTTGTGAATAGTTTTACCAAGAACATAAACAAGTCATGAGCGGTTATACTAAATTACACATATTGGTTGTTTACAAGATATGCAATGAATAACAATACCAATATCTCCTGGCGATTTCCTTTTCGATTCATAAACAAGTTTATGAACTTACTTCCTTCAAACACATGTAGAACATTGTTTCCTAGGATGAAATCCTCACCTCATACCCATACATAATCATAATAGCATTTAAACGATTATGTCGATGTCTTATCTACAAAGTTTAATGGTTAAGCAATAAACTTCGTATTATATTCCTTAATACTATGTTTATCTAGAGTGTTCATGCTTCGCAGTTTTGTTTTCAATATGCACGACTTGAAAGATACATTAGGGAATGAAACAGTTCAAGTCAAATATCACTAACCTCAAGTGGAAGGATGATGTTGTGGTTGTAGCTTCTTACTTCTTCACTTCTTCAAGTCTTCGCAATACTTGTAATGTCTCATATGCTAATACTTTCAAGCTAACCTATACGAAGTTGACTCTAGTACATAATCAAGTGACTCTTAAAATGAGTTTTGATTCACTAAAATATGACAAGCAAACTTGACATACCAACGCTTGGTGGGTTCAACCGAGCAATTCTCTAAGTTCTTCCAATGCGCAATGCTAGGTTGGTGCTTTTAGTTCCGGTAGCACCCTTTGGCTTCAACATGAATTTCTCATCAAACAAAGGTGAAAAAGCGGGGGTACAACAACCACACCCAATATTTCGCTTAGCAATTTGTATGGATAAACTCCAATATACTTTCTAGAGAATCAACTAGACAGTCAGACTCAATCTAGATAAAAAGTATATCAAAGAGTTTATATCTCAATCTCTCGATTTGATTTTTACTCAAGCAAATAGAAATATGTGAGTATTTATCAAAGAGAGATAACTTGGATGGTACCAAAGACCAATATCCAAGTGTCAATCAATTTAAATCAACAACCAAAAGGTCGGATATTCTAATTGATTGAAAAACGCACAATCTATGATATTTCAATTATATAAACAAATATAATGCGGAATAGAAATAACACAGACACCAGAATTTTGTTAACGAAGGAACCGCAAATGCATAAAAACCCCGGGACATAGTCCATATTGAACACACATTGTATTAAGCCGCTACATACACTAGCTTACTCCAAATTAACTTCGGTCTGGACAGTAGTTGAACCCCAATCAATCTCACACTGATCCAAGGTACACTTATGCTCCTACGCCTCTGATCCCAGCAGGATGCTACGTACTTTATTCCCTTAGCTGATCTCACCCACATCTAAGAGTTGCTACGACCCAAAGTCGAAGACTTTAATAAAGAAATCTGTATCATACATAAAAGTTTACAGTAATAGATAAATCTGTCTCCCACAATATACCTACGAGTTTTGTTCCGTCTTTTGATAAATCAAGGTGAACAGGAACCAATCAATAAACCAGACTTATATTCCCGAAGAACAACCTAGTATTATTGATCGCCTCACAATAATCTTAATCGACGCGGCGAAAAAAAATACTGTGGAATCACAAACGATGAGACGAAGTGTTTGTGATTTCTTTTCTATCTTGCCTATCGGAGATATAAATCTCAAGTCAATTATTACAATTGTACTCGTACGATAGAAACAACAAGATCAGATCACACAACTACAAGAACAGTAGTATCGATCTGGCTTCACAATCCTAATGAAGTCTTTAAGTCGTTAACCTGGTTTTAGAAGAAGAAAACCAAAGGTTAAAGGAGAATCGACTCTAGCTTAGAACAACTAGTATCACACAGAATGTGTGGGAATTAGGTTTCCCAGTTGCTAGAGTTCTCCCTTATATAGTCTTTCAAATCAGGGTTTGCAATCAATGTTAGATTGGTAACAAAGCATTCAATATTCACTGTTAGGTGAAAACCTGATTAGATTCAAGTTAATATTTCTCAACCGTTGGATCGAAAACTTAGCTTGTTACACACAAATGAAATGTCCAATTTTGGGTTTATGTAACCGTTCCCAAATGACTCAAATGAACGGTTTATGTAACCATCACACACAAATGAAATGTCCAATTTTGGGTTTATGGGTTTATCCATATGATCACTTTCATATCAACCATATTCTTCTTCACCATAACTAGTTCAAATGACTCAAATGAACTAGTTAGAGAGTTGTTCAATTGCTTAAATCTTATGTAACTACACAAGACACAATCGAACCAAAAAAGGTTTGATTCACTCGAATCGGTTCATCAACTTTATAGCCACGGTTTGCAAAAGCATTCCTTAGTTTATATAAACATGAGTTCAAGAACAACCGGTTTTAGATATAACCAACTCAAGTTCACGGACTGGGTTCGGGGACTTAAGCTCACGGAAGGAGTTCACAAACTCCAGCAGAAATTCTCGGGCCAAGAACTTCCGCCAGTTCGCGGACTTGGCTCACGCCACATTCCGTTTTTCTTGATCAACAAAGTTCGCAAACTTTGGTTTAAGGAATAAGGACTTATATATATATATATATATATATGTGTGTGTGTGTGTGTTTCCACAATAATGTTTATATCCTACCAATGGTTATGTAATCTAAACTCTCATTTCAATCATTGAAACATTCTCAGAGGACGTTATATAACCGTTATTCACAAACCATTTTTCATCAGAGCAATTTTCAAAGTGATTGACACATAACATGACTTTCTTCACTAGGTAAAGATGAATTTGGCTAAAGCGAAAGCTTACAAACACATATTTCGAGAAATATATAGGCGAGTTAAACTCGACTCGAAATATCAAATGTGTATAATGAAAGTCTATATATCAGAACGACTTTTGTCTCAAGAGTATAAGATAGAGTAAATATACTTTTTAGTGACAGATAAGTTCAAGTCTCCATATACCTTTTAGTCGATTAAGATCCACCAGTTCCTTGAGTAGTCCTTCGTCTTGTATGATGATTGACATGGAGTCTTGAGCTCAACTACACTTTCTATCCTAGTCCCAGACCTTTATCTATGTAGGCTACAAATCAAGACTTATAGTTTTGATCACTAACATTGACAAACATGCTTGAGATAGCAACGCATGTGAGTGTGACCGAGCAACGCTCTAACAAAAGGGACCTTTTGTACGGTTCCTAATTGACGTAGTACTCGCCAAGGATCATAAATTACACAACCACCGGGATAAAACAATGGTCCATAATACATACCCATCGACATGTCTACCCTATCAACTTCATCGACAAAGACTTCATCCCCCTTCTTATATGGATCAAAATCCATGTCATTGACCTCCAAGGAGTATAATTCTCTCTCAACTTTGCCACCATATCCTCTTTATTCCTTTTTATCTCGTCCTCAAACTTGTATTGTGCCGCTGTTGGAAGTGTATCAACCTAATCTACATCCTTTTCAAGTTCTTTGGCCAATCCCAAAATGGAGAAATGGTCATATACCCACACGTACATCCAAAATTAAAAAGGAAATGAAGTGACAAGATGAAAATTAGAGGAACTCAATGTATAGTTCGGCTAGAAAGGAATTTCACCAACAAGCCGAACCCCTTCAAAATGAAATCTCAGAAGAGAGTTCGGCTTGAAATTGAAATCAACAACAAGATGAATCCTCTACTGATCCCACAGAGAAAAATTCTTGTCTTAAAATAAAAAAAGGATATTGGATTGTCGAGAATTTCCTGAAGCATAGTGAAGTTCCCTCCAATGTTTGTACTTGTCAACCTAGAGGCCGTCGCAAGTTGTTCAAGAAGGTAAGCCAGAGCAGCAGTTCCCCAAGCGTACTTGTTAACAGTATCAAGATCCTTTACTAACATGAGATAATTAGCATTCACCTTGTTTCCAGTAAGGTCGGGGAAGATATCTCTGCCAAGATTATAAAGAAAATAGGCGGTTCCGGTTCGCTTCACATTTATCTCATCCATCACCAGCTCCCCATTTTTTACTTTCTCCTTTGTGTCCCTAAATGCGTCTCTCAAGTTAGTAAGCTTGATATTCTTAAGCTTCTTGTTTGTCACACCTAAGGGTGCACGGGAACCGAGCCGTACCGGCGGACCGTCCCGGAACCGGAGGAACCGTACCTGTTTTGGTACCGAACCGAGGAAGGGGGTACAGGTACCGGTCCCAAAAACAGGAACCGGAGCTAGGGAGGTACAGATACAAGGTCCTATACCAGTCCAGTACCTTCCCGGACCGAATGTGCCGAGAAGTAATAGCCATTAGATTTAGGGGTAAAAAACTAATAATAGCCATTAGATTTAAGGTTGAACAATAAGGCTAGGGTTTCTCATTTTCCTTTATTTTTTCTTTTTTCCGTCTTCTCTCTCTGAGAAGGAAGAACTCTGAACTGAACTCCATTAGAGAATGTCTAGCGATTTTCTAATCTTTTGTGAGCCACTGATTATAAGCTTTCACTTATCTCTCATCCTTCTTATAAGCTTTACTATATTTAATCACATAATCTAATGCTAATAACTATTACTTCAGTTAATTGTCTCCAACTATTAAGTTCATTAACGACAAAGGGTGTTTTCTTTTCGGAAATAAAACCATTATTCACAGCAGATTCTGGTAGTTGAGTTAACCAATCACTTGCTAACAATAACATGATATGATGACCTTGTTTGATAATATGCCAAAGTTTTTGAGTTTGCAGCCATTAGATTTGATGTTGATGATAGGGAAAGGATAGCAGATGATGGGTTTCCTAAGAAAATCAACGTACTGTCAAATTATTAATAACAATGAACGCAACGAAGATCAAACACTCAAACCATCGGAAAAGTAAGTAAACATGAGAATTTATTCACAATTCTGCGAACGTAGAAAGTACTGATTATTTGTTACGCTAAAGCTGGTTGTTAACAACTTAGAGATCAAAGAAATAAACATCCACAAAAATTTACCAACCAAAAACCTGTAAAGAACCGATTGGTACCGTAACCGTGCCTGGTACCGTACGTGTACCGAATGTTCCCGGAACCGAGGTACAAGGTACAGGTACCGGTCCAAAATTTTGGAACCGAGGCAAGGGAGGTACAGGTACTCGGCCTCGGCAAGAACCGAGCCGAACCGTACCGTGTGCACCCTTAGTCACACCCATGAACAAAGTATACATCTTTAAAGGAACGGCAAAAATCGAGTTCAGTCTTGTAATCATTCCAACCAAAACATTCAGTGTACAAGTTATATACCTCCGCCCAAATCATATCATAATAGTCAACATCCACGCTTCTACCTGTAGATGGTGGATTTTCGACAAAGACTAAAATCATAAAACCATAATTGTACATACTCATGATCCAGCAATCATATGAGTATTGAGGCTCATGTCTCTCATTGAAGCATGAAAGTTCATGCCGCAAGAACCTCTGACTGAGAATACTGTCTCTCAGAGCATATGCAGATGTGCAGTCTCTCAACTGAGACAACGGCATATCTCATGAATACTGAGCAATTTCAGTAATCACTTTTATATAGAATCAAACGATTGGATGGCTCCTAGACAGCTTTCCTGCTAGTATACAACGATAACGTCTTCAGGATGTAACAATGTTTTCCCTGACTATATAAAAGACATGTGTATAGAATCATTGTGATTGGACGGCTCCTAGACAGCTTGCCTGCTAGTATAGAGCGCTAACGTCTTCAGGATGCAACAACGTGTTTTCCCTGACTATACTATACATAATAAATATGACGCTTCAACAAGATCATATCGCTCAATCTTGAATAATTAATGCTCCTAGACAGCATGCCTGCTAGTATAGAGCCATCAAATAATTATCTCTAATCCTTAAATTCATTAACTGAATATTCGGAAATACTCTACATTCTTCATAATATTTCATTACTTCAATTCGTGGTTCTTCCCAGCAGAATTCCATGGGTTAGTGATAAATATTCAACGTACGGGCATCTGAGCTACCTTCGAGTAAGCCCCGACCAAAAATGATGCAAGTGTACTCAACAATAATGCACTAACGAGCACCTGAACGCGCGAACGAGCATCTCAAAATACGACGAGACGATGAACCTATGCAAAATAGGAAAGAAAATAATAAATAATAAAATATTAACCAAGGCGCTGGGGGACTGGGCCGGCCGGTCGTGCCGTGACCAGTCACACGCCCAATTTTATATTTTATCATATTTTTTATTATTTTCCTTGATCTTACGAAAATCCTTTCATTTGAACAAATATCCTTCGTTTTAAGGAAACTCCTCAGTTTCATGGTGTTTCCTTCGCATCAAAGAAATAATATAAAATTGGGAAAGGTGTTGTGGTACCATGTCTACTAGCCGACCGGTTATGCCCTAGTCGTGGTCGGTCCCACACCTCATGATTCCTCATTATTTTATTATTATTTCCCTAATCTCATGAAAACTCCTTAATTTCATGATATTTCCTTCAAGTCATGAAAAATGATAAAAATTAGGGAAACTCGTGGGACCAGGCCCCAGCCGGCCGGTGATGCCCTAGCCTGTCCCACACGCACCTTATTTTATTATTATTATTTTTATGTTTCCTTGACCCCATGAAATTCCTTGATTTCAATTTCCTTCAAATTATGAAAAATCCTTCAAATCATGAAATAATACATAAAATTAGGGAAAGCTCACGGGACCGGGCCCTAACCGGACGACCATGCCCAAGCCGGTCCCACACACCCTTATTTTATTATTATTTGTTTCTTTCATCTCATGGAAACTCTTTCATTTCAAGGAAACTCCTTGATTTCAACAAAAACTCCTGGGTTTCAACAAACTCCTTGATTTCATGATATTTCCATAAAATCATGAAAATAATCATATAATTAGGAAAATTGACATGGGACCGGGCTCATTGGCCGGCCGTCCATGCCTTGGTCATTGCCGGTCCCACACTTCATGATTCTTTATTTTTATTATTATTTTTCCTTCATCTCATGAAGTTTCCCCAGTTTCAGCAAAACCCATGATTTCGTCATATTTTCTCAAAATGTTGCTCAAACGTACATCAGAAAATATCAAAATTCTCAGGACTCAGACATGGACACTCTGGCCATGTGAGCATGTTACCTTGACCGACCAAGGTTGGCTCTTTGGCTTGCAAGGAGCCGGTCCCACGTATTTTCACAATTTGACCTAATTTGAGGAATTGCACATATTGGGTCCAAAACTCTTCCAAATAATTTTGGAACTTGATAACACGATCGTCATTCGATCCCGTGACCATCCAGGGCCGGTTTCATGACCCCTTGGTAGGTCTCTCACCTCTTCCTAATTAATTAGGTTTTATCACCTAAGGCTCAGACGAGCGTTATTTTAATAAATGATTAAACCAACATTTGATCATCCTTTCACCAGCTCTTCAAGAGACCTTGGTATTTGCTCACTCGCATATGGGCGCTACATGGTCGACCCATGATACCATGTAGCCGGTCCCTCCTTCACTCCATGGTTAAATTTTCAATAAACCATCAATTGGTCATCAATTGATCGAATTAGGGTTTCTGAGTCCAACGTTCATAATTCCATATTCGAACGCTAATAATTTTACGACGATCTCATGATCAGCATTTTATAAATTATGCTTGGTTCAATTACCAGTATTTTAAATTAATATTTTATTTGTTCACGCTACCAATAAGACATTAGACGAGAAACACTTGCTCAGGTGAGCAATATTTGCTCCGACCAAGGAATATTGGTTCAACTATCAATATTCATCGAATGAGCAATATTTTGCTCACGTTAACTATCAACGTTCATTCATGCATTATACCTCTGTCTCAACAGATTTGTTCAATTCATGAGTCTCAGAACCTTTTTCGAATCATGTTCGACTCAGAAATACAAGGACTCATCGTCCCATGAAGCCTTGAACTCAACAACTGACCAACTAAATACACGTCTGCCTTGAAGACTCCACAACCACGAGACATCAATCGTGTTACATGGGGGGATATTAACTAGGGTTTTGGTCTGGAGGTCTAACGCACGTGTGGTCATACACACTATGAGAATGTGAGCAAGTCGTGCAATCAGTTGAAGGAGTTAACAAAATAGTGGATGGAAAATCGACCAAGTCTCCGCACGTTGAGCAACTGGTTTTAACACGATTTCCAATTCTCCACTCTTTGATTCCATCAACTGTCACACTTCATGGGATCATGGTTTTTACAATTCTAGCAATATAAATAAGTCTTTGAATCATGATTGAACAGGGAACAATCTCACGTTAAACAGAAAACACGAGATTAACAACTCAACGTCTGAGCAATTACTTTCAACAAAGCAAATTCAATCATTCAGAACTTATCTTATTTAGAATACACAACACACTTACAATCTTTCATCACCATTGCTCTCACACATTTCTCAGTTTCCCTCCTACACATCGTCCCATCGTCTCTCTTGTGACCGAATTTACTCTGGAATGGCCATTGTCTTGGTTTAGGCCGGAGTACTACAGATTGATCTCTCGAATTCAAAGCACTCCCTTTTTGCACTGCATCTGTGTGAGGTTTAACAGTTCGCTCGGTTCAAGGGGTTCCCTCCGCACGGTCGTCTTCTCAATTCCGTAAAAACCAGCAACTCGTTTTTCCCCATCTACAGATTGGCGACCACAGTGGGAGATCATTCTCTCGGTTGCAACCCACAATTTCATCAAAGATGGTCGATAATGGAGAGGTCTCAGATATATCCAATATCAATTTATTATCTCTCAGTACTGGCGAATTTCTTGTAATTGCTATTAAACTCCGCTGGCCTGGTCAAGCTCCCACAGAGGCTATGAACACTCAAAGATCAACCACCATTGCTGATCTGATGAAAATCCTAAATGATGTAGTTAGAAATCAAGCGGAAATTGTCAAGATACATGACGATATGTTCGACCTTTTGAAAGTTCTTACAGATCAGTTATCAAGGGAACCAACATATGATTGCTCTAAAAAGAATGTTGCTGGCAATCCTTCTTATGTTACCACTGGTGTTGATTTCTCTTCTAAGATCCATACCTCCACCAGCGACGAGGGAGACAAAGTCCACACCCATGCTAAGCGAAAAAGGCTCCACCAATCTAGCTTGGACGTTCGTGAAAGCTCAGAACTTCTCACGAATTCATAAAGAAGACCCGTCCGTTTTGGCACGCTTCAATCAAGGCTCTTAGGGTGAAGGGATAATTCCGTTTTATAAATCCCTTTTGGAGGATTTACATTCTTGGAGCGTAGCCGAAGCAACTGACCTATCGGCTTCTTCTCTACTCAACCAATCCGAGCTATTCCAGAATAAAGAAGTTTGCAAGGGTATACAGAAGAAAGGGTATTCTTCCAATCCAAAACTCAACTTCCATCCTTCCATGAATGTTGTTTACGAAGGAAGTAAAAGGAAAACCGAGGCAAAACAACACATGCATGCTTCTCCAGTATCTCAGGCTCCTCCACAAAGAAAGGATAATCAAACCCGAAATGCGCAAATGTCGACTCAGTGTCAACATAATGACCAGACAGACCCGGACTTCCCTCTTCCCATTGAACAAGTGATCGAGTTACTAGAAGTATGGATCCAAGATGGTGCAATCAAATTTCCATACGTCGGGAAAAAGTCGATTGAATCCTCGTTATTTTCGCTTTCATAGGTTCGTCAATCATCCAACAAGCGACTGCAAGGTTTTGAAGCACATCTTTAAGGAAAAGGTCGAATCAGGAGAACTTAACCTGGGGACTGAAGGGGTGCACATAGATACTCTCTCAGTCGGTACTTTCTCTCTCTGAACAACCTGTCAAAGAAGCGGTTCATGGTCGAACATATATGTGAAATGTTCTATCCGTCGAAGGCACAAAGGAAAGGTATGTTCACAACACTGAATCGCATCGTTCCAGGGAGACGATTTTCCATTTCCAGAAATACTCCATGGGCCTTCATCCATAGACAAGGAGATGCACGACCGTGGACTCTTTTCCATAGTCGATCTCAAAGGAAACATATATGGAAGAATGTTGATCCGCCATCAACATAATTCCACTGAAGACTCTTAGAGCCGCAAGCATCACTCGAAAAGAATCTACTCATGTTCCCATCTCAATCAAGAATCGTGAAGGAATGCTCAGAGATGGTTATGGATAAACTACTCTCAAGATAAAAATAGGCTTAATCTAGACAAAATCCAAGTTCTTCATAGTCAAAGAAGATCCAGGATATGACTTGATCCTCGGACGAACATGAATCCATGCTGAAAAGATGGCTACTGACACAACGCCTTTGGTTTCACATCTCTCCAATGAAGAAGGTTCGATCCAGGGGATTTGTTGAGCGCTCCATCTTCATGGCACTTGGAGGAATTTCTAATGAGGTTGAAACAAGAACCCGAAGGAGGTGCATTGACATTTATCAAAATATTCTGTACTCAGGCAAGTCTCATTCCTCCTATGTCCATATCATATATTCTCCTACATGCTCTCCTAGCATGGGGACTCAATTCTGCTAACAACTTAGCCGTTGCAAGACGTCATGAATGGATATCTTCACCATAACAATATTTTACCAAGTGGTCGCACCTCTTCGAATCGAGCATCTCACTGGAATGTTCATTTTAGAGACGATATGCAATCATGACAAGGAATGTCTTGGATGTACTCTTGTTTCGCATTCAGGAATGTCCACCGCCGAATTATGAAAAAGTGCTGACGCCTGTACGAGTATGAAATCTCACACGCTGGAGGACTAATGAAGGAAAAGCCGAACCGAAGATATTCAGGGCCACGACGATCATGCCTAAGACGTTCTCTTAAGGAATCTGATGCTTTGACCCTCAAGCATCTGAAGTTTGAAGCAGGATTTTCTTAATTTACTCGTGTTTTGATTAATCCCTCCAAAACATGTGCAATACTTGCATTTGGTAATTGAATCTCTTTCAACAATCAACATCAGTTTATTTAAATGAAAATCTTTATCAAACCAAAAGAAAATACCTACAACTGTAAATCACCTACTTTTCCAAGGCCAACTGAAAATCAAAAATCGCTCATCTCTCGGTGCCTTATTCTTAGAAGCCTTCAAATAGTACTCCCAGTCAAAGAGTAGACCTCCTATAACGGCGCATCTAGCTTCAACACAAATATCTCGACGATGACACACTGATTCAACACCAGCGCAATCAAAGTGTAACTAAATTACAATCGCTAATTCTTCATGTATCCCATGATAAGACTTCTGAATCAGATGCAACATCATTCATCCATGTATGGCACAAACTCCTTATACATACATTGGGGACTTGATCTTATCGGAATTTGCAATCTGATGTGATTCCATGAAACTTCACCAACGAAACCTCTCTACATCACAAGCCTTTCACGACCAAGGAACTTTTCTCCTCACATCCAGAATGGAGGCTGTCGTTGTTATCTGCCACAACATCATCGATTCCCTGACTAAGCCACTGTGGATAATTTGGGTTGAAATCCTAGTACACCTTCATCTTAGGAATGCTCAACTCACCAATCAGTTCGTGCATATAAAGGAGGAGCAAAGACTATGTCGATAATCTAGCCTTTTCGGTCTCTGGAGCAGCTCCAACCATAGTATCGACATCAACAAGGATATGTGGGGGAACTCCATTCATAGTCTCAGCATCAACAATAACATCTGGAGAAAATTCAGTCGTGATCTCAGCATCAACAACGGTCTCAGGAGCAACATCCTCATGACAAGGCTTCATCAACTAACAATTCTCTGAAGTGTTACACATGAAGCGGATTTTTCCAAGAACTAATGATTCATATCAAGATGTGTAGACATGATAACATGTTCACATGAAAGTATTCCCAAAGCTTACACGACTGGTGGGCACAATTCAAAGTCTTCTACAAGATGTTCTCATCACCTCTACAAATGAGATACAACAAATTTCAAGCTATGGGTTTACAAAAACGTATCAATGGGTGAGGAATGGGATAATTTTTCCTCAACAAAAGATGTTCGTCTATATCTCTCTACAACATACCAAAAGGGAGCATCAATCGGACATACGATCTGAAAGATATAGTCTTTACCGTCAAGTCTATGAAATCTGAAAAATTTGTACGGGATTACAAATTACAAATGTGCACTCTTCGTTGGATGACCTCTATAACTCCAAATTGAGTGTTTCTTGTCTCATGAGATAACTCAGTCTCTTAGTTTCAAAAGTTGGGGTCAAGCATCAAATTCTGACGTCGTATGAGGTTCCTACAGCTTCCAGAGCATACAACCTGCAAGCAGCAATTCTTAGACGGGATTCATAACTTCCACAGTAGGTCGGTGTCCACCAGGTCTTTCCACTAAGTCCTTCATCAAGGTACCTTCAACTTCGACCACCTAGGTCTTTACATCAACTTTCTTCCTGGGTCCTCTATCCAAGTCTTTCCAGAAGAAGAGAAACCGAAAAGAAGAGATTTAACAAAATACTGGGGACTAAGGGTGCACACGGTACGGTTCGGCTCGGTTCTTGGCGAGACCGAGTACTTGTACCTCCCTAGGCTTGGTTCCAAACATTTGGACCGGTACCTGTACCTTTTACCTCGGTTCCGGTACCATTCGGTACACGTACGGTACCAGGTACGTTTCCGGTACCAATCGGCACTTTCTGTCAGATTTCCAGACATATTTCCCTGTCAGTTTTCCAGACCAATTAAGGACCTGTTTTCCCTGTTTTTCAATATATTAAGCAATATCTAAATCAAAGAACAAAGCAACAACCCAAAAGTATCAACAATACTAGCAAACCAAAGTGCCAAATAACCAAAGTCTTGACAAGTAGAAATAGCACACAAACTGACAAACAACCAAGTATCACACAACAATAGTTACAATACTACAATAGTCTTAATTCTTAAGTTTTACTGTCTTAACAACTAATAGAAAGTTAGTTGAAGTTGTAGCATTGGTGGTGAAGTGGTTGTGGATATCTATTCCATGGCTGCACTGGTAGCATTGTTTTTGATAGGACCCAGTAAAGCTGCAATAAAAAGTAACAGCAAGTTAGTCAGTTAGTAGGACAGTGAATGATACAAAGCAAAGCCAAACTACACACATTTGTAGGGAGTGAATGATACAAAGCAAAGCAGATTTCAGCTAAAGAGAGTAATTACTTATCAACCCATAATATGAATTCATAGCAGGACAGTGCCGTAATGGTTATCAACTCATAACATGAATTCATAGCAGGACACTGCGGTAATGGAGAAAATTGAATCCCTTCACACATACAGAAACATAGATGCATATCACTAGCAGAATTCACCAACTCAAAACAAAAAATCCCAGTTTTCGTTCACACGTACAAGCCTCATACTACTACACATTTCATTACAAAAAGGATAACTCAATCAGTGCTTATTTGAAGTTGTGGCACCATCTCCACCCCCAACATACATTTGCAAGCTTAAAATCAGTACATAGAGACCAAGGTAACTTCTAAATAGAATTAGAGCTATCAAAAATCAACTATCAGTGCAAGTTTCTCAGCTTAATCCAACTATTCAGTGTTTATGCCCACCCCCAATATACATTTTCAATCTTATAATCAGCACATAGACACCAAAGCAATTTCTACCATATGTATAGGCTCAAACCCAATTTTTTGAAGAACAAAAAAATTCATTTAATTCACAAATTAAAACGATGATCAGTAAATAAAATTTAAAACCAAATTCAAAGTCTGGGTTTCATATGAACTAAAAAATAAAGAAAAATCAAAAGATTATGAAGATAAAATTCTTACCAGTTTGGTGGAAATACAATCCAAGCCAAATCAATCAACTCTTGTAGAGAAGGAAGAAATCTTTTTGGTTTCTTAATTACAAATCTGATCCAATATCAAGGAAGGTAGAATTATTAGATAGAAATAGAATTATTAGAATACAAATCAACACTACTTCAAAACCCTAGGTTCCAAAAATCAAAATAGGAGAACTGAATCAACTGATTCAACACTTACCCTTGGTTAACAATTTCTCCTTCTTCTTCTGGATCGAGAGGTGGTAAGTAATGGAGATTGGAGGAGAAGATTCAGAAATCTCGTCCCTGTAATGGAGTTCTTCACTTCTTCTCCTTCTCAGAGAGAGAGGAGACGAAAAAAAAGGAAAATGAGAAGAGAAACCCTATCCCTATAATGTTCCATTATATACCCCCTTTAATCTAACGGCTATTACTGATTTATTATCCCCTAGATCTAACGGCTATTAATACTCGGTATATTCGGTGGTACGACACGAGACTTGTATTGGACCATGTACCTGTACCCCCCAGAGGTCGGTTCCTAATTTTTGGACCGTTACTTGTACCCCCGTCCTCGGTTCGGTACAAAACCAGGTACGGTTCCACCGGTTCCGGGACGGTCCGCCGGTTTGGCTCGGTTCCTGTGCACCCTTACTGGGGACTGACGGTCCACTGATCATGATGATCAGTTTCACAGTCCAAGACCCGTGGCACCATACTCTTATGTGCTAATCATTCATCATAAAAGGAATGCTACCACCAGGACATGCAACCATGGTCATTACATCATCCCCTCTTGAGAGCAACTTCAGTTATGGTCCTGTGACCAGGGTTTCAGAAGTAATGTTTCTACGGCTGACAGAAACAAGATGGCACTGCAAACACCATGCTCATGTATCAATCAAGGGGTCCTGATCTCAAATGAATTAATAACATTAAAATCCGTTACCAATGGTTCAAGACACAAGCGCATGGTCTAAAGACACAACGGGAGTGTTTTACAATAAGTTCGTCTAAGATGATTATACACTGTCTCGCACAAAGAAGCAAGCTGGGATAAATTGGTGAAGAATATAGGGATGGGTCATATACGGTTCTCTTTTTATGGATGTCATCTACAACATATCCAAAATTCACATCAATTGGAGAAACGAGCAAAGAGATGTGGCCAAAACATTGGACTACATGTCAGTTGAAAATCTCCTGAAAACTTCCTGCAAGTTTACTGTTCCGTCAATTTCGGGCCTTAAACATGCTCAAAAGCCGAAAATCTTCTTTGCTAAAGCTTGGAAATTTTTTGAGGATGAAGAAACATCGGTAGATCATCAAGAACGGACATCGTATAAAGATTCTACAGCATTTTCAATGAAGACCTAATTTCTGAATTTTCTGATGACGAAATTCTTCATTCATCCACATTGGATCAGGAGCTACCCCATCAACGCAAATCCTGACTTCATCTTCAGCCGATAGTCTCATTTTCTGAAGTCGGCGGTGCTTCTACTGATAAGGGACGACTCCCAGATGATCGAGAGACATACAAAGTACCAGCTTTCCAGCGTCTCTGAAAAGTTGATTCACCTCATCTGCCGAAGTCTTCATCTTTGACTTAGATATTGCTGGAGTGTTCGCCGGAAGAGCCAGAAGGGTGGTTGTAACCAGAAGTCACCACTATCTGAGGCGAAAGACACGGAATCATGGATATACTGATAACAAACACGCAACAAAAATGGTAACAATCCAACTCTTACCTATTTACAATTTCACTAGTTGTAGTGATTATAACGTCAGAATTTCGAAAACTTGCTCGTTCCTTCAAACCTGCAAAGACGAGCAAAACTTATTATTCGAAATCATGACTTGATTTTCATAAAACCGTGAACAACCCACGTGAATTTTAACATCCACTGGTTTTTCAAAAATTGGACAGACGTCCATTCTACAATTGTGAAAACTTACATATAGACATTATTTCACCATGTATAATTGTCTACTTTCAACAGTTGTTCAAAATCAAAACATTGGTTTTACAAAAGTATATATATTTAACGTGAAACTCATGTAAGTTTGAAAAATAACATATATATATATATATATATGCTCCCTCGCGAGAGTATATTTTCAAAGATTTCTGAAAGTTCGAAGATAAAAATTTTCATGAAAGCTCATAAACAAAATTTTATTACTAACAAATGCACGTCTGTTCAAAAAAAAAAATTCTCGTACGAGCATCCACCTTTGAAACGAGAGTTTATCCCACTTTGTGAAATCTCACGTATTTAAAAAATAAATTTTTTTTTTTCGTGAAAGCTCATAGAAAAATTTTTTATCATTAGACTCAGGTTTATTTTGTTTGTTTCTTAAACTAACGAACGAACGAACGTCCGCACTAAAACGGATTCCTTTTTTGGGCCCGGATCCGTTAATCCTAAACCCACCAAGGTTCCATCACCAAATCAGCAGTGCTACAACACTTTACGCTCGTTAGACAATGCTCTATCATGCCACTGGGATCTTCGTTCAAGCCACGGTTCGCTCGTACAATAGAAAATCCGGTAACATCTTATCTTACAACTAAGTTCAATTACTTATTTCGTTTATGACTAGAAAATCACCATCCGGTGCTTACTGGGGAACATGATTGTGCCTCACTAAGCAGGGGACTTAATGTAGATGGTGGATTTTCGACAAATACTAAAATCGTAAAACCATAATTGTACATACTCCTGATCCAGCAATCAGATGAGTATTGAGGCTCATGTCTCTCATTGAAGCATGAAAGTTCATGCCGCAAGAACCTCTGACCGAGAATACTGTCACTCAGAGCATATGCAGATGTGAAGTCTCTCAACTGAGACAACCACATATCTCATGAATACTGAGTAATTTCAATAATCACTTTTCTATAGAATCGAACGATTGGACGGCTCTTATACAGCTTGCCTGCTAGTATAGAATGATAACGTCTTCAGGATGTAACAATGTTTTCCCTGACTATATAAAAGACATGTGTATAGAATCATTATGATTGGACGGCTCCTAGACAGCTTGCTTGCTATTATAAAGCGATAACGTCTTCAGGATGCAACAACGTGTTTTCCCTGACTATACTATACATAATAAATATGACGCTTCGACAAGACCATATCGCTCATTCTTGAATAATCAATGCTCCTAGACAGCATGCCTGCTAGTATAGAGCCATCAAATAATTATCTCTAATCCTTAAATTCATTAATTGAATATTCGGAAATACTCTACATTGAGCTACCATCGAGTAAGCCCCGACCAAAAATGATGCAAGTGTACTCAACAATAATGCACCAACGAGCACCTGAACGCGCGAACGATCATATCAAAATACGACGAGACGATGAACCTATGCAAAATAGGAAAGAAAATAATAAATAATAAAATATTAACCAAGGCGCTGGGAGACTGGGCCCACCGGCGGCCGGTCGTGTCGTGACCAGTCACACGCCCAATTTTATATTTTATCATATTTTTTATTATTTTCCTTGATCTTATGAAAATCCTTTCATTTGAACAAATATCCTTCGTTTTAAGGAAATTCCTCAGTTTCATGATGTTTCCTTCGCATCAAAGAAATAATATAAAATTGGGAAAGGTGTTGTGGGGCCGTATCTACTAGCCGACCGGTTATGCCCTAGTCATGGCCGGTCCCATACCTCATGATTCCTCATTATTTTTATTATTATTTCCCTAATCTCATGAAAACTCCTTAATTTCATGATATTTCCTTCAAGTCATGAAAAATGATAAAAATTAGGGAAACTCGTGGGACCGGGCCCCAGCCGGCCGGTCATGCCCTAGCCGGTCTCACACGCCCCTTATTTTATTATTATTATTTTTATGTTTCCTTGATCCCATGAAATTCCTTGATTTCATGATATTTCCTTCAAATTATGAAAATTCTTTCAAATCATGAAATAATACGTAAAATTAGGGAAAGCTCACGGGACTGGGCCCTAGCCGGCCGACCATGCCCAAGCCGGTCCCACACGCCCTTATTTTATTATTGTTTGTTTCCTTCATCTCATGGAAACTCCTTCACTCCAAGGAAACTCCTTGATTTCAACAAAAACTCATGGGTTTCAACAAACTCCTTGATTTCATGATATTTCCAAAAATCATGAAGATAATTATAAAATTAAGAAAAGTGCCATGGGACTGGGCTCATTGGCCGGATGGCCCTGCCTTGGTCATATCCGGTCCCACACTTTATGATTCCTTCATTTTTATTATTATTTTTCCTTCATCTCATGAAGTTTCCTCAGTTTCAGCAAAAACCCTGATTTCGTCATTTTTTCTCAAAATGTTGCTCAAACGCACATCAGAAAATATCAAAATTCTCAGGACTGAGACACGGACACTCTGGCGACGTGAGCATGTTACCTTGACCGACCAAGGTTGGCTCTTTGGCTTGCAAGTAGCCGGTCCCACGTATTTTCACAATTTGACCTAATTTGCGCAATTGCACGTATTCGGTCCAAAACTCTTCCAAATAATTTTGGAACTTGATAAACCGATCGTCATTCGATCCCGTGACCACCCAGGTCCAGTTTCATGACCCCTTGGTCGGTCTCTCACCTCTTCATAATTAATTAGGTTTTATCACCTAAGGCTCAGACGAACATTATTTTAATAAATGATTAAACCAGCATTTGATCATCCTTTCACCAGCTCTTCAAGAGACCTTGGTATTTGCTCACTCGCATATGGGTGCTACATGGTCGAACCATGATCCCATATATCTGGTCCCTCCTTCACTCCATGGTTAAATTTTCAATAAACCATCAATTGGTCATCAATTGATCGAACTAGGGTTTCTGAGTCCAAGGTTCATAATTCCAGATTCGAACGCTACTAATTTTACGACGATCTCATGATCAGCATTTTATTAATTATGCTTGGTTCAATTACAAGTATTTTAAATTAATATTTTATTTGTCCACGCTACGAATAAGACATTAGACGAGAAACACTTGCTCAGATGAGCAATATTTGCTCAGACCAAGGAATATTGGTTCAACTATCAATATTCATCGAATGAGCAATATTTTTCTCACGTTAACTATCAACGTTCATTCATGCATTATACCTATGTCTCAATAGATTTATTCAATTAATGAGTCTCAGAACCTTTTTCAAATCATGTTCTACTCAACAATACAAGGACTCATCGTTCCATGAAGTCATGAACTCAACAACTGACTAACTAAATACACGCCTGCCTTGCAGAATCCACAACCACGAGACATCAATCGTGTTACATGGGGGGATATTAACTAGGGTTTTGGTCTAGCGGTCTACGACACGTGTGTTCATACACACGATGAGAATGTGAGCAAGTCGTGCAATCATTTGAAGTAGTTAACAAAATAGTGGATGGAAAATCGACCAAGTCTCCGCATGTTGAGCAATTGGTTTTAACACGATTTCCACTTCTCCACTCTTTGATGCCATCAACTGTCACATTTCATGGGATCATGGTGTTTACAATTCTAGCAGTATAAACAGGGAACAATCTCACTTCAAACAGACAACACGAGATTAACAACTCAACGTGTGAGAAATTACTCTCAATAGAGCAAATTCAATCATTCGGAACTTATCTTATTCAGAATACACAACACACCTATAATCTTTGATCACCATTGATCTCACACATTTCTCAGCTTCCCTCATACAGATCGACCCATCCTCTCTTGTGACCGAATTTACTCTGGAACGACCATTGTCTTTGTTTAGACCGGAGTACTACAGATTGATCTCTCGAATTCAAATCACTCCCTTTTTGCAGTGCATCTATGTGAGGTATAACAGTTCGCTCGGTTCAAGGGGTTCCCTCCGCACGGTCGTCTTCTCAATTCCGTAAAAACCAGCAACTCGTTTTTCCCCATCTACACTACCCCTCACTTTAAGACCCGTAATCTTGTTCGCATTATCATGAGTGATTGTCATCTCCCAACGGTTAAGTGAAAGGTATAAGTCTCTGGACAAAATTGCTCGGAGAAGGCAGAGATAGTCAATCTATCACATTCCTTATGTTAATGTTCAATCAAAGGCGATAAAGCAGATGATTGTACGTAATCAAGCACCTTGGGAACCTCTTCAGATAATTTTCATTTCGCTGCCCTCTGGTGTCTCAATACTCGGACGACATCGTTGTGATCAGGAATCTCATATATTCTCTTTACCCAAGATTTGGCGTAACCGATCAACGCATTTCCTCCATCTTCCGAAAGACCATGGGGCAAACCATCGGCTCGAGCTGGGATTACGTTGTCCTTATGAGGAATGTGCAAACCTGTAACCCGGGGTTGAGCAAGCTTCTTCTCTTTCCGAGGTTTTGGTTGATGTTGAGGTTCTTCATTATCACCACCATATCCCTCTCTTCCTTTTTCTCTTTGTATCTCTGGTAGTAATTCACGAATTTGTAACGAAGCATCTTTATATATCCTTTCCTCTAACTCCTCCTCCAAATTTTGTGTGATCTCCTCCTCGAGGATCAGGAGTCTTATAATTAGAGGGTGTAACCTCCATCTTCTTCCGCTTTTTAACTTTATTATTCATAAAACAAGTATAAACATTGGTTAATACATTGAACTAAATAGAAAAATGGTGAATTAGCTCTATTCTAGAGCTGTAAGATATATAGATTGAATTGTAATAATGTTCGTTTAGTGTCTGCATTATCTCCATGTTTGTCGTTCGATTTTGGAATTTATCGACCGACAATTATAAAGAAAATGCACAACACTAAACAAACTTATTATATGTCAATATATTAAAACATTATCCCAATTCTATCACTACCAAAGAATTATTTTCAAAGTAAATCAAGAGGTTCGGCTATCCCGAAAAACCGCATATAAGCCAAACCCAACAACTGTCATTTGATTCTCCAACACAGTGAGGTTTTCGGCTTGTAATTCAAAATTATTTCAAGCCGAACCTGAAAAAGCGGGGGTCCAAAAACACCACCCAATATTTCGCTTAGCAATCTATATGGAATAACTCCGAAATACTTTGCTAGAGAATCAACTAGACAGTCAGACTCAATCTAGATAAAAGTATCTCAAGGAGTTATTATCTCTCTCTTGTTTTGATTTACTCGAGCTAATAGAAATCAGCGAGTCTTTAATCAAACACACAAGGACCACTATCCAAGTGTTAATCAATGAAATCAACAACAACAAGGTCGGATCTCTAATTGATTAAACTTCAACGCACAACTTGTATTATTTCAAATTATAAAGATAAAATAATATAATGCGGAAATTTAAATAACACATACCCCAAAAGTTTTGTTAACGAGGAAACCGAAAATGCAGAAAAACCCCGGGACCTAGTCCAGATTGAACACACACTGTATTAAGCCGCTACAGGCACTAGCCTACTACAAGCTAACTTCGGACTGGACCGTAGTTGAACCCCAATTAGTCTCCCACTGAACCAAGGTACAGTTGTACTCCCTACGCCTCTGATCCCAGCAGGACACTGCGCACTTGATTCCCTTAGCTGATCTCACCCACAACTAAGAGTTGTTGCAACCCAAAATCGCAAACTTGATAATAAACAAATCCGTCTCACACAGAAAAGTTTATCGAAGGATAAATCTGTCTCCCACAGAAGAACCCTAAAGTTTTGTTCCGTCTTATGATATGAAATCAAGGTGAACAGGAACCAATTGATAATCTGGTCTTATATTCCCGAAGAACAACCTATATTAATCAATCACCTCACAACAGTCTTACTTGTTATAAACAAGAGGACGTCGAGGAATCACAAATAGTGAGACGAAGATGTTTGTGACTTCTTTATCTTGCCTATCAGAGATAATAAAATCTCAAGTAAATCACAGATTGTACTCGTACAATAGAAGATGCAAGATCAGATCACACAACTACGATAAATGTAGTATCGGTATGGCTTCACAATCCCAATGAAGTCTTTAAGTCGTTAACCAGGTTTTAGAAAAGAAAACCAAAGGTTAGAGGAGAATCGACTCTAGCGAGCGCACTAGTATCACACAGACGTGTGGGGATTAGTTTTGCGCAATGCTAGATGTTTCCTTTATATAGTCTTTCAAATCAGGGTTTGCCTCAAGTCACTTTGGTAACGAAGCAATCAATATCCACCGTTAGATCAAAACCTGATTTAGATTCAAGCTAATATTTCTCAACCGTTAGATCGAAAACTTAGCTTGTCACACACACTTGAGATATACGTTTACTGGGTTTGTGAAAAGCGTGCCCAAACGTGTACGTGTATGTTGGTTCAACATAGTAACCAAATGGTTAACCATATGGGCATTTCATATTAACCTTGTTCTTCTTCACCATAACTAGTTCAATTGACTTCAATACGAACTAGTTAGAGAGTTGTTCAATTGCAAGGAAATCTCATGTACTACACAAGACACAATTGAAACAAAGATGATTCGATTCGATTGAATCAGCTCATGAAATTTATATCCACGGTTTGCATACTGCATTCCTTAGTAATTTAAGTTTCATGTTCAGAGCACATCTTTAGATCATAACCCACTCAAGTTCGCGGACTTAAGGCAACCGGCAGAGTTTTCCAAACTCAGCAGAAATTCTCGGAAAGAGAACTTCCGCCAGTTCGCGGACTGAACACGCAAACGAGTTTTTGGAAATCCCAACAGAAATTCTCAGTAAAAGAACTTCCATCAGTTCGGGGACTGAGTTCGCAAACTGATTTCGCGGACTTGGCAAAGCCAATTCCTCCGGTTTCTCTCAATCAACAAAACTCGCAAACTTCGGATTAAGGAATAGGACTTATGCACATATGTGTTTCCACACAATGCTTATATCCATCATTGGTTATATTGACCTAAACTCTCATTCCGACCATTGAAATATTCTTAGAGGACGTTATATAGTTGTTACACTATTTCTCGTCAAAGCGATTTTCAAAGTGATTGAAACATTATGACTTTCGTCACTAGGTGAAGATAAACCCCATCAAAGCGAAACGTTTTACCAACACATGATTTAGAGATATAGATACGCGATATATACTCGGCTCGAAATATCAAATTTGTATGATCCAGTCTATATAGCATACGACTTTTGTCTCATAAGAAGTAGGAGATAGAGTAGTTAGACTTTTGAGTGATACATAAGTTCAAGTCTCCACATAACTTTTTGTTGATGATGTTTCACCGGTTCCTTGGGTAGATCTTCGTCGTTGTATGATGAATCTCTATGAAGTCCTTGAGCTCAACTACACTTTTGTATCCTAGTCCGAGACTTAGCTATGTAGACCAGAAATCAAGACTCATAGATTTGATCATTAACATTGACAAACATGCTTGAGATAGAAACGCATGCGAGGTTGACCGACCTATGCTCTAACAATCTCCCACTTTGTCAATTTTAGTGACAAAACTATTAATACATATGGAATACAAAAAAGATAAACTTTAGTGGATCCTATTCCATAGTCTAATCTTCAACGTTCCTTGAAATCTTCGTCCTTCCAAGTACTCCAATGATCCCAAAGGTTGTAAGTTTAGCATCACCATAGTTGAAGATCCATAGTTATAACAATGAGAGAACTCGAGATTCTCAATCATCATTATACAGTGACATAGTATTATTATGTAACATCAAAGTCCAATTTCATCATGACTTCAACAATAATACTATGGTGATATGTATCACTCCCCCTTAGTCAATACTCCATCTCAGATGGAAACCACTCCCCCTTACACAATGATCCGAAAACCATATGTATATGTAGTAGAACTACACATTAATTCTCCCTCTTTTTGTCAATAAAATTGGCAAAGGTACAAGAACGGGATCCTAATGAAATTTCCGAGAAGAGACATTCCATAGACTAAAAGAAAAAAATACATACCAACTTAATTTAGATGCAATCATAAAGCCGAAGATAAATGCATTCATCAAGGAGTTTGAAGATACAAGATAACCCCTATAAAATTCCGCAGCCGCACACCCCACAAGATATTACCATTTAGCACAAGTTCAAAAGAACTCTCCCCCACTGTATGTCATTCTCGAAAGAACAACAAGAGCGACCTTAATTTCGAAAGAAAATAAAGGATTTTATTGGACACCAAAAATCAAAGGAATGATTTTCTATATCCGAAAACTCAATCAAGTTAATCACAAGTGAACCCATGATTAATTTAATTGGAATACGCAACCAAATCAATACACAAAAAGTGATCAATTTAATTGATTGTGCTCAACATAAGTAAACTTACGGAGAAACGACTAAAATAATCATACGAAGATGACTAACTTATCCGTTCATATACTCCACATAAGGAAAACCTTACGGAATATACGACTACATTAACTAATAGAACATGATTAGTATATCCGTTCATATACTCAACATAAGAATTATAGATTAATAACTAAATAACCAAACAAGATGATTAATTTAGTTCAAAACGTTCAACATGTAGTACCTTACGGAACAACCAACAAAGCCAATCATAAAATAATCAACTTAGTTATATCGTGCTCAACATAAGACACATTACGAAGCCTCACAGTAATACAAAAAATATGGATCGATGAAGATCAATACTGTGGAATACACAAGGATTCATTCTATCTTCAATCATTATTTGCATAACAACAATTAATAGACATAATCCTTGTTACAAAAGATTTTAACCTATCTTCCATCAAAGATTGACAATATAGGCTTAACTTTTGTATTTGTCAAAAGTCTATTCATTCTTTAATCAATACATGAATACCGATCAAAAACGACTTTACTTTTGACAAGGTATAATACAATCAAGTTCACGGACGTAAATACACATACCCCATAAAAAAATTGCAATATATAAAATCATAAAGATTAATACTGCAAAAATCATCTTCCAAACGATTTTAGAATTTAAACAAAGAAGTCTAAAAACATGAAGATGAAAGCATTGGACATAGCTATGTGTAAACACAATAATGGCTATTCCAAAATCTAGTTATTCTTCTAAAAAAAACAAGAAATAAATTCTCATCCGAAGATTTACTAGGCATCAAGACAAACTCGTAATGCACATATAAGATGATTTGTCCTTAGAGAGTAGAATCAACCTTTTTCCCCTGGATTTATACCAAGAATAGCTACCAAAGTCGTATAAAAAGATTTTCAAAGAATAACATACAAATTCATTAACGACCACGCACCATAGTTCACATAAAATGATTGTGAACATTCAAGAATCCCATAGTAATGCGTACTACTTCCCATTATTGAACTTCCTTCTTTGTGATTCACCAACAACATTCTTGTAAAAGCTACAAATGAGCTTAGAAGTGTACTACTCCATGAAACCAAGTGCCCAAGTCCAAGAGAAGTGGAACAAGTGCAACGAAACGGAGCAAAACACTCAAAAACAAGAGACAGGACAAATAACAATCTTAACTCATCCAAAATCAATAATTCTCATCTCCATTTTGAAGAGAATTTAAAGAGGAAGAGAATGAAAAAATAATGAGGTCAATCCGAGTTCGGACGAAGAAGTTACGGCCAAAACAAGTTTACCGAATATCGACGTCAAGTATGCATACGAGTTTGCAAACGAATTTTCAAGTCCGGGAACTTAAACCCCTGGATGTTGATTTTAAAAGATGTTATGCATACCTGGTAGGTGTACCATGAAGTCCAAACATCCCGAACTACTATTTTCAAACCTAAACATTTAAGAACCTTAAACACAGATCAAGTTAGGTAGAAAAGAACGATAAGAAAGGTACGTGAATCATTATAAGTTCTCTAAACAAATAAAAGCACAAATCTTGATCAAGTTTATAGACATACATTTTTAGATGAATCCAATTGAATTCTACAGCCTTACCGAACATAATCTGTGCGCCCCAATTTTCGTGCTTCCCTCACCGTATACATAGCAGGGCATTCCTTAGTGAGGATGCACTTAACATTGTTCACCACAATTGACCTTTGGATTATCATGAAAGGGATCACTTTTAGAGCCTTTCACATCCAATTCCATTTTTCCAAAAAACTTGTTAAGTTCCAATATCATGGATACTGCCTTCTCCATAGTCATGGAATTTCCTGGAAGATCATTCCTTTTCACACTCAAAGCATCATTAAATTTCTTTGGTACCCACTTCTGAGTGCATTTAGGAACAATCGGAACCTTCCTCCCATTACCCTCTTCAAGATTTCTCAGAAGAGAATTGGATTGGCTATTCTTTTTCAAGTTAGTCTTTCTCCAATTGGGAGCATCGGATCTTGTCTTCTTCTTTACGAAGTTATCATTTTGATAACCATTAAGATTGTGAAAAGGCTTCGTATAACGCTTATAGGCAAATATAGATTTATCACAGCATTGATCCCTTTGCCTAAAGGTTGGAAAGTTACAACCTGTAGCGTTAAGGGTATTAGTCTTAACATATGATCTTGGTTTCACAACTTCTTGTGATGCCCAAACAAGAAAATAATAAAGTTTCTCATTCCTTATACGGAAGCGACATCTCCTTTCCAGGTGACCTTTATTTCCGCAATAGTGACAAACGTAAGGAATGTTCTTACCTCGATTCGTGTGTGCTGACTTTGGAGGTTGATATACTTTGCTCTTTTGAACCTTAACTGCCGGTGAAGGTATTTCACTTTTGCCATCAGTGGAAACCTTTTGTTGGGAAGAATCACTAGCCTTGACAAATTTTACCTCTTTGCTAATACTTGGAGAATCTATTCCCTTATAGCCCAATCCTCGTGTATCACGATGATTTTTACTTGCTCCTAGCATAGTGGTAAATTTTCTTGAACTAGTATTGAACTTTTTCAAGTCATCTTCCAACATCTTGATTTTATCAAGAGCAACAGCTAAATCAGCCTCAAGGCATTTCTCTCGAGCGAGACAAGCACTTTCTCCGTCATCAAAACTAATTTGTTGAGAGTTAAACCTTCCTTCAGATTCTGCAAGTTTCTCTTCCAACAAAAAATACTTTTGATAAAGATTATCACATTCAAGTGACTTCATACGTAGGTTTTCCTAAGAATCCTTGAGGATCGATTCGCAAGAGTGATTCGAAAAATAAACACCTGTGTAACATCTTCTCAATTTCTTGTTTTCTCGACAGAGAGGAGTCAGAAGAGGTGAGACATGAAAAGTTGTAATCTTCTTCATCTTCCACGAATCCAAAAACTCAACATACTCTGAGACTTCCTCATCAACATCTCTATCAATATCTGAATCACCTTCATCAGAAAGTTCATCTAACTGTTCTTCTAGGAGAGTTTCCCAACCAACAGTTTTTACATCAAAAGAATGTTTAGATATTACTTAGATGTGATAGTTCTCTCAGGTGAATCCAAGCTTTTAGAATCATCTAGTAATTTCTGAACTGGTACGTTATTATAGATAGACTCGTCCATAATCAGATCACTACAAACACATACTTATAAAATCTTTAACGTGTTTGCCCGCTCTGATACCAATTGAAAAAGCGGGGGTCTAACAACACCACCCAATATTTCGCTTAGCAATCTGTATGGACTAAATCCAAAATACTTTGCTAGAGAATCAACTAGACAGTCAGACTCAATTTAGATAAAAGTATCTCAAGGAGTTATTATCTCTATCTTGTTTTGATTTACTCGAGCTAATAGAAATCAACGAGTCTTTAATCAAACACAAGGAATAAATTGTGTTAGAGCATAGCTCGGTCGACCTCGCATGCGTTGCTATATCAAGCATGTTTGTCAATGTTAGTGATCAAAACTATGAGTCTTGATTTCTACTCCATTATAGCTAAGTCTCGGACTAGGATAGAAAAGTATAGTTGAGCTCAAGGAATTCACGGCGATTCATCATACAACGACGAAGATCTACTCAAGGAACCGTGGAACTTCATCAACAAAAAGGTATGTGGAGACTTGGACTTATCTATCACTCAAAAGTCTATATATTCTATCTCCTACTTCTTATGAGACAAAAGTCGTATGCTATATAGACTGGATCATACACATTTCACATTTCGAGCTGAGTATACTCTACTTATATTTTTCTCGAAATCATGTGTCGGTAAAGCGTTTCGCTTTGATCAGGTTTATCTTCACCTAGTGACGAAAGTCATGAAAAGTTTCAATCACTTTGATAAATGCTCTGACGGGAAACGGTCTGTGAATAACGACTATATAACGTCCTCTGAGAATGTCTCGATGGTTGGAATTAGAGTTTAGATTACATAACCATGTATTCCTTAATCCGAAGTTTTTGAACTTTGTTGATTGAGATAAGCCAGAGGAATTGGCTTTGCCAAGTCCGCGAACCCAGTCCGCGAACTGTCGGAAGTTCTCTTACCGAGAATTTCTGCTGGGTTTTTCCAAAATCTCGTTTGCGTGTTTAGTCCGCGAACTCAGTCTGCGAACCTAGTCCGCGAACTCAGTCCGCGAACCTAATCCGCGAACTTGCGGAAGTCTCCTTGCCGAGATTTTCTGTTGAATTTGGAAAAATCTACCGGTTGTCTTAAGTCCGCGAGCTTGTTTGTGAGCTTAAGAGGTTATGCTCTAAAGATGTGCTCTGAACATGAAACTTAAATTACTAAGGAATGCTTTATGCAAACCGTGGCTATAAAGTTCATGAGTCGATTCAATCGAATCGAATCATCTTTGTTTCAATTTTGTCTTGTGTAGTTACATAAGATCTCATAGCAATTGAACAACTCTCTAACTAGTTCATTTGAGTCAATTGAACAAGTTATGGTGAAGAAGATCCAGGTTAATATGATATTCTCATATGGTTAACCTTTTGGGTTACTGTGTTGAACCAACATACACGTACACGTTTGGTCATGGTTTTCACAAACCCAGTAAACGTATACCTCAAGTGTGTGTGACAAGCTAAGTTTTCGATCTAACGGTTGAGAATATTATCTTGAATCTAAATCAAGTTTTCATCTAACGGTGAATATAGATTGCTTTGTAACTAAGGAAAAACCCTGATTTGAAGACTATATATAGGAGACATCTAGCATTGAGAAAATTAATACCCACACGTCTGTGTGATACTAGTGCTCTCTCTAGAGTCGATTCTTCTCTAACCTTTGGTTTTCTTCTCTAAAACCAGGTTAACGACTTAAAGACTTCATTGGGATTGTGAAGCCAGATCGATACTACTTTTATCATAGTTACGTGATCTGATCTTGCATCTTCTATCGTACGAGTACAATCTTATTGATTGGCTTGAGATCGTGGGAGTTCTCCAATAGGCAAGATAAATAAGTCACAAACATCTGCGTCTCACTGTTTGTGATTCCTCGATGTCCTCTTGTGTATTCAAGTAAGATTGTTGAGAGGTGATTGATTAATCTAGGTTGTTCTTCGGGAATATAAGACCGGATTATCAATTGGTTCATGTTCGCCTTGATTTCATATCATAAGACAGAACAAAACCTAGGGTTCTTCTGTGGGAGACAGATTTATCCTTTTGATAGACTTTTCTGTGTGAGACAGATTTGTTTATTATCAAGTCTGCGATTTTGGGTTGCAGCAACTCTTAGTTGTGGGTGAGATCAGCTAAGCGAATCAAATGCGTAGTATCCTGCTGGGATCAGAGGCGTATGAGTACAACTGTACCTTGGATCGGTGGGAGACTGATTGGGGTTAAACTATAGTCCAGTCTGAAGTTAGCTTGTAGTAGGCTAGTGTCTGTAGCGGCTTAATACAATGTGTATTCAATATGGACTAGGTCTCGGGGTTTTTCTGCATTTGCGGTTTCCTCGTTAACAAAACTTCTGGTGTCTGTGTTATTTCTTTTCCGCATTATATTTTTTATATAATAGAAATAATACAGGTTTTGCGTTAAGATCATCAATTGTAAATCCAACCTTTGGTTGTTGGTTGATATTGATTGATCCTTGGACATTGGTCTTTGGTACCGTCCAAGTATTCCTTGTGTTTGATTAAAAGACTCGCTATTGTTTTAACTTGAGTAAATCAAAACAAGTGAGAGATAATAACTCGTTGAGATACTTTTTATCTAGATTGAGTGTGACTGTATAGTTGATTCTCTAGCAAAGTATTTCGGAGTTAGTTCATACAGATTGCTAATCGAATTATTGGGTGGTGTTGTTAGACCCCCGATTTTTCAGTTGGTATCAGAGCATGCAAACACGTTTAAAACCTAACAAGTCTGTGTTTGTAGCGATCAGACTCTATGGACAGAGATGATATCTCTATTAACGTACCACCAGTCTTCGACGGCTCCAATTACTTATGGTGAAAAATTGATATGCGAGCTTTTATTCAATCGCGTGAT
The DNA here is from genome assembly GCF_003573695.1 of Papaver somniferum. Taxonomy (NCBI): domain Eukaryota; kingdom Viridiplantae; phylum Streptophyta; class Magnoliopsida; order Ranunculales; family Papaveraceae; genus Papaver; species Papaver somniferum. The sequence goes on along the minus strand of NW_020621603.1, from coordinate 1,840,586 downwards.
TTTCAATCATGGGTATATGTTTTTAATGGATATGATGCTCCCGTTGTGGCAACCGGTGATGTAAACGTTCCCAAATCTATTGGTGGATACACCGCTATTGAGATAACTGCTGCAAAGCAAAATTCCGACGGTTTGAATGCTATCATAAATGCCATTACCCCAAATATTCAGCATCATGTGACAAACTGCACTAGATCTAAAGATGCTTGGGATATCTTAGAAAACGTATTTGAAGGAAACTCTAGTGAAAAGGACGCTAGGCTTCAAAACCAGAGTTCTGATTGGGAAAACCTTCGTATGGAAGATGAAGAAACATTTGATGAGTTAAATCACAAAGTGTCTGAAATTGTTAATGCATCTTTTGCATTGGGTAAGACTATTCCTGAAAAGGACATTCTGATGCAAATTCTCAGATCGCTGCCATCTAGATACGAATCTAAGAAGCATGCCATCGTTGAGGGAAATAACCTCGATAATCTTTCCAGAAACACCTTGGTTGGAAAGCTAAAGATCTTTGACCATGAGCATACATCCAAAGTCGGTAAGGATGTTGTTTTAAAGCACAGAAGAATACTAAATTACTGGTCAAAGGTATAAGTGTTCATGTCTCTGAGGATGATCAGTCTGATGACGATTTTTCAGATGAAGATCTTGATAAATCTGTCTCCTTGATCACAGGACAGTTTAGGGATCTTCTGTTGAAGAGAAGTAAACGGTTTTCATGAGACAAACCTAGGTCGTCGGATAAACCTCACGGTCGTGTCCCTCCTAAAAACAGAGATGCTGACGAGGCTGATGACGAGGACATGCCTCAGTGCTTTATGTGTAAGGGTTTTGGCCATTTTTCTAACGAATTCCCAAATCGTAGAAAATACACTGGAAACAAAGGTCTAGCTGTAACACTTGATGAAATGTCTGAAACCTATGATTCTGATGAAGATATGAAATCAAGTGTAGGACTTCTTTGTAAAAACATCGACTTTGATACTTGTAGCAATACATATATCAACCTCGATGGGTTTGGAGAAGAAAGAAACCCAATCAAGCTGGAAGATTCACTGAATCCGGTAACTGGAAACACTATCAGTGATGTTTCAGGATTAACTGTATGTCTAGCTGCTTGCACATCTCAGATGCCTGAATACTATCCAAGATTGGCGTGCTCGTTTTGTTCGATGAAGGGACATGAACTATCAAGGTGTTACCAATACAAGCACCAAATAAGGCATGAAAGCAAACTTCAACGAAGAGCAGATCGATTAGCAAGGAAGCTGAAATTTGCTCAGAAGACCTCCGAGGTATGTAGGATCTTATCTTCGTCTAAGAAGTTGGTTATATAGAATAAGACCATTTGAAAAGAAAATATGGTCAAATCGTTTTGATAGACAGAAGTCTGAAGATTCCTCTCATGAGGAAAATGGTGGACAAATTGTTGTTCACCACAACACAAATTAATTGTGTTGATTGGTAAATATTGTCTCATGTGTCTGATCAAAAGAGACAAGATTGTGAACGCACAGGCTTTAGGAAAGGGTGTTTTCTTAGGTTTGTTATTTTTTGTCCATCAAATAAAAGAAAGGGTTATTATCGACAATTCTACTCTTTATAGGGTTTAGAGTTGAATGACCATGAACCTGTTTATAGGTTTCGAACCCTACATTCCTTTTTCCTTCTTGATATTTTTTATGTCTCAAGACTGCTTAATGAGATTGTGAATTCCATCCACAAAAATCAGTTGGTTATAACTGTTCTCAAAGCATCGTGTCTATGAAGAGAAAAGATGTCAACATGATTGTTAAGCCATCAATCAAGGAAAAACAAAAATCTCCAGTAACTCCGTCCTTGAAAAGAAAAAGGAGGAATACAAGAAAGCCAAGGGTTGTGCCTTCTAACTCTCAGAAGTTTTCCGATGTTCTTGATGAGTTGAAGGAAGTAAGAAAGGAGATTCGTGAACTAAAGACTTTTGTTTCAAGATCTTTGGAAATTCAGAGAGCACTGGTTCGACATAATCAGCCAAGACAATTCGTTGATATTAACTCCTATCTTCGCGAACTGTATGTTCCAATGGTTGTTGACAACAAGGAAATCAGGAATGATGCTGAATTTCTCAAAGATATTGTCGCCTAGGATGTCTTCTTTTTGGCTTAGTTGGAAGAATAACTAGTGTTTTGAATAGCGATGATTGTGTCTACACATAGATATTTTTTGTTTTCATCTTCTTATGTTATTTGTTAGGTTTATTGGTTTTAAATTCTAAAAATATTTGGAGGATGATGTTATTGCAGTATTAATCTGTTTGATTTTGAAGTATTGCAATATTTTTTATGGGATATGTATTGTTTGCGTCCGTGAACTTGATGGTCCCATATGTTGTCAAAAGTAAAGTTGTTCATGAATTGATGTTCGTATTGATGAAAAGACAAATGGATTTTGACAAATACAAAAGTTATGCCTATGCAGTCATTTATTTGATGGAAAATAGGATGAAATCTTTTGTTGGAAAGGATAAAGTCTATTATGTCATTATGCATATAGTTATGAAAAGATAGAATAGATCCTTGTATGTTATCCACGATTTTGATCTTCATTGATCCATCTTTTGTTACCGTGAAGGCTCCATTGTGTGTCTCATGTTGAGCACGATACAACTAAGTCGGTTAATTTTGGCTTTTTTGGTTGTTCCGTGAGATGTTATATGTTGAGCATTCTTGAACTAAATTAATCATCTTGATTGGTTATTTAGTTATTTGCTCTGAAAGTCTTCTTTTGTCGAGCAAAGCAATTTACAATTAAATTGATTACTTTGATGATTAGTTTGGTTGTGTATTCCAATTAGATTAATTATAGGTTCTCTTGTAATTAATCTAGTTGAGTTTTCATATACTCCACAAGTCCTTGTGTTGAGTATATGAACGGCTATACTAATCATGATCTTGTGGTTAATGTAGTCGTATATTCCGTAAGGTTTTCCTTATGTTGAGTATTTGAACGGTTAAGTTAGTCATCTCCATATGATTAGCTTAGTCGTAGCTCCGTAAGTTTACTTATGTTGAGCACAATCAATTAAATTGATCACTTTTGTGGTTTGATTTAGTTGCCTATTCCAATTAAATTAATCATGGGTTTACTTGTGATTAATTTGGTTGAGTTTTGGATATAGAAAATCATTCCTATGGTTTTTGGTGTCCAATTTAAAAATCCTTCTTTTCTTTCGAAATTAAGGCCGCTCTTGTTGTTCTCTCGGGAATGACATCAAATGGGGGAGAGTTCTTTCGAACTTGTGCTTAATGGTAATATCTTGCGGGGTGTGCGGCTGTGGAAGTTTATAGGGGTTATCTTGTATCTTAAAACTCCTTGATGAATGCATTTAGCTTCGGATTTATGATTGCATCTAAATTAAGTTGGTATGTATTTTTTTCTTTTGGTCTATGAAATGTCTCTTGTGGAAATTTCATTATGATCCCGTTCTTTTACCTTTGCCAATTTTATTGACAAAAAGGGGGATAAATAATGTAGTTCACACTACAAATTAATACATATGGTTTTCGGATTATTGTGTAAGGGGGAGTGGTTTCCATGATCGAGATGGAGTATTGACTAAGGGGGAGTGATACATATCACCATAGTATTGTTGTTAAAGTCGTGATGCAATTGGACTTTGATGCTACATATTGATACTATCACACTGTATAATAATGATCAGGAATCTCGATTTCTCTCATTGTTATAGCTACGGATCTTCAACAACGATGGTGCTAAACTTACAACCTTTGGGATCATTGGAGTACTTGGAAGGACGAAGATTTCGAGGAATATTGAAGATTAGACTATGGAATAGGAGCCACTAAAGTTTGTCTTTTTTGTATTCCATATGTATTAATAGTTTTGTCACTAAAATTGACAAAGGGGGAGATTGTTAGAGCATAGCTCGGTCGACCTCGCATGCGTTGCTATATCAAGCATGTTTGTCAATGTTAGTGATCAAAACTATGAGTCTTGATTTCTAGTCTATTATAGCTAAGTCTCGGACTAGGATAGAAAAGTGTAGTTGAGCTCAAGGACTTCATGGAGATTCATCATACAACGACGAAGATCTACTCAAGGAACCGTGGAACTTCATCAACAAAAAGGTATGTGGAGACTTGAATTTATCTGTCACTCAAAAGTCTATCTATTCTATCTCCTACTTCTTATGAGACAAAAAGTCGTATGCTATATAGACTGGATCATACATATTTGATATTTCGAGCTGAGTATATCTTGCATATCTATATCTCGAAATCATGTGTTGGTAAAGTGTTTCGCTTTGATCAAGTTTATCTTCACCTAGTGACGAAAGTCATGAAAAGTTTCAGTCACTTTGAAAAATTCTCTGACATGAAACGATCTGTGAATAACAGTTATATAACGTCCTCTGAGAATGTCTCAATGGTTGAAATTAGAGTTTAGATAACATAAACATGTATTCCTTGAACCGAAGTTTTCGAACTTTGTTGATCAAGAGAAATCAGAAGGATTGTTGAATTGGCTTTCCAAGTCCGCGAACTGTCGGAAGTTCTCGACCGAGAATTTCTGCTGGGATTTCCAAAACTCGTTTGTGTGCTTAGTCCGCGAACTGGCGGAAGTTCTCTTGCCGAGAATTTCTGCTGAGTTTGGAAAACTCAACCGATTAACTTAAGTCCGCGAACTTTTTTATGAGCTTAAGTGGTTATGATCTAAAGATGTGCTCTGAACATGAAACTTAAATTACTAAGGAATGCTTTATGCAAACCGTGGATATAAAGTTCATGAGCCGATTCAATCGAATCATCTTTGTTTCAATTGTGTCTTGTGTATTTACATAAGATCTCATAGCAATTGACCAACTCTTTAACTAGTTCATCTTGAAGTCATTTGAACTAGTTATGGTGAAGAAGAACAAGGTTAATATGAAATGCTCATATGGTTAACCTTTTGGGTTACTATGTTGAAACAATACACTAGTACACGTTTGGGCACAGTTTTCACAAACCCAGTAAACGTATACCACAAGCGTGTGTGACAAGCTAAGTTTTCGATCTAACGGTTGAGAAATATTAGCTTGAATCTAAATCAGGTTTTCATCTAACGGTGAATAAGGATTGATTTGTAACCAAGGAAAAACCATGATTTAAAGACTATATATAGGAGACATCTAGCATTGGGAAAACTTAATCCCCACACGTTTTTGTGCTACTAGTGCGCTTGCTAGAGTTGATCTTCATTAAACTTTTATTTTCTTCTCTAAAATCAGGTTAACGACTTAAAGACTTCATTGGGATTGTGAAGCCAGACCGATACTACTTTTATCATAGTTGTGTGATCTGATCTTGCATATTTTGTCGTACGAGTACAATCTTTGATTGGCTTGAGATCGTGAGAGTTCTCCGATAGGAAAGATATAAAAAGTAATCGCAAACACCTTTGTCTCGTTGTTTGTGATTCCACGATATCTTGTTTCGCTAGTCGATTGGGATTGCTGTGAGGTGATTGATTAATCTAGGCTGTTCTTCGGGAATATAAGTCCGGATTATCAATTGGTTCATGTTCACCTTGATTATTATTATCAAAATACGGAACAAAATCATTTAGGGTTTATCTGTGGGCGACATATTTATCCTTTGATAGACTTGTCTGTGTGAGACAGATTTGTTTATTATTAAGCCTGCGATTTTGGGTCGTAGAAACTTTTAGTTGTGGGTGAGATCAGCTAAGGGAATCAAGTACGTAGTATCCTGCTGGGATCAGAGGCGTAGGAGTGCAACTGTACCTTGGATCGGTGTGAGATTGATTGGGGTTCAACTACGGCCCAGTCCGAAGTTAGCTTGTAGTAGGCTAGTGTCTGCAGCGGCTTAATACAATGTGTATTCAATCTGGACTAGGTCCCGGGATTTTTCTGCATTTGCGGTTTCCTCGTTAACAAAACTTCTGGTGTCTGTAGTATTTCTTTTCCGCATTATATTTGTTATATAATTGAAATAATACAGGTTGTGCGTTACGATCATCAATTGGAAATCCAACCTTTGGTTGTTGATTGATATTGATTGATCCTTGGGCATTGGTATTTGGTACCGTCCAAGTTATCTCTCTTTGATAAAGACTCACAGATTTATATTTGCTTCAGTAAAGATCAAATCGAGAGTTTGAAATATTAACTCCTTGAGATACTTTTTATCTATATTGAGTCTGACTGTCTAGTTGATTCTCTAGCAAAGTATTTCGGAGTTAGTCCATACAGATTGCTAATCGAATTACTGGGTGGTGTTGTTAGACCCCCGCTTTTTCAACGTGTACGTGTATGTTGGTTCAACATAATAACCAAATGGTTAACCATATGAGAATTTCATATTAACCTTGTTCTTCTTCACCATAACTAGTTCAATTGACTGCAATACAAACTAGTTAGAGAGTTGTTCAATTGCAAGAAAATCTCATGTACTACACAAGACACAATTGAAATAAAGATGATTCGATTCGATTGAATCGGCTCATGAAATTTATAGCCACGGTTTGCATACTGCATTCCTTAGTAATTTAAGTTTCATGTTCAGAGCACATCTTTAGATCATAACCCACTCAAGTTCGCGGACTTAAGGCAACCGGCAGAGTTTTCCAAACTCAGCAGAAATTCTCGGAAAGAGAACTTCCACCAGTTCGCGGACTGAACACGCAAACAAGTTTTTGGAAATCCCAACAGAAATTCTCGGTAAAAGAACTTCCGCCAGTTCGCAGACTGAGTTCGCAAACTGAGTTCGCGGACTTGGCAAAGCCAATTCTCCGGTTTCTCTCAATCAAAAAAGTTCGCAAACTTCGTATTAAGGAATATGACTTATGCACATATGTGTTTCCACACAATGCTTATATCCATCATTGGTTATATTGACCTAAACTCTCATTCCAACCATTGAAACATTTTTAGAGGACGTTATAGTTGTTACACTATTTCTCTTCAAAGCGATTTTCAAAGTGATTGAAACATTATGACTTTTGTCAGTAGGTGAATATAAACCCGATCAAAGTGAAACGCTTTACCAACACATGATTTCGAGATATAGATACGCGAGATATACTCGTCTCGAAATATCAAATGTGTATGATCCAGTCTATATAGCATACGACTTTTGTCTCATAAGAAGTAGGAGATAGAGTAGATAGACTTTTGAGTGATAGATAAGTTCAAGTCTCCACATACCTTTTTGTTGATGAAGTTCCACCGGTTCCTTGAGTAGATCTTTGTCGTTGTATGATGAATCTCCATGAAGTCCTTGATCTCAACTACACTTTTCTATCCTAGTCCGAGACTTAGCTATGTAGACCAGAAATCGGGACTCATAGTTTTGATCACTACATTGACAAACATGCTTGAGATAGCAACGCATGCGAGGTTGACCGAGCTATGCTCTAATAGAACCAATCAAGATCATCTAATAGATAAACACCGTGGGTTGTTCGGCTTAAAAGAAATATTATCGAATACGTTGAACCCTATCTTAGTCATTATGTGATTAAGTTCGGCTAAAAACTATGATGAAATTTCAAGCCGAACTGTTCATATACAGTTTCAGGAAGTTCTTATGAAGAACAGTTCGGCTCAAAAGAAATATTATCGAATACGCCGAACCCCATCTTAGTCACTATGTGTCATTAGGTTCGGCGTAAAACTATGATGAAATTTTAAGCCAAATTGTTCATATACAGTTTCAGGAAATTCTTACGAAGAACAGTTCGGCTCAAAATTCAACTCAATTTTGAGCCGAATCCAATACTGTAACCGTCAAAACCTTAGTTTTTCAGAAATTAAACCTATTGAATCGATGAAAAACAACAAATAAAGATATGGGTTTGTAGAACTTAATTTCTTATCCTCATTTCAGGAGTTCGTGCTTCGATTGGTTGATTTTGTGGTTCAATTGGTTCTTCTTCCTCAATTGATGGATTAAAACCTGATTTTGAACGTCTGCCCATTGCTTTTTCCTTCTTACGAACATTATATAGTTGAGTAGGGCTGCACAAGACCCGCCCACGATACCCAAACCCACCCGTACCCGCTAAATCCGTGGGTTTTTAATCCATACCCGCCCGTTGTGGGTGCGGGGTTGGTTATGAAAAAAAAAAACCCGCTGTCTGTGGGTGCGAGGTTGGTTTAAGCTAATACCCGCCCATACCCGCCCAAAAAACCCGCAGATTATATATCATTAGATAAAACTAATCCTAGTCGTCCATTATGAAACCCTAATACTAGTAGATAGGATAACTGATAACCCTCATTCACTTTCTACACTCTTCTCTCTGTTCGGCCTTTCCTCTTCTTCCTCCTCAGTTCTTCTTCTTCACCTACGAACGACAATTACCAGAAATCTTCACCAGAAATCGACAACAACAACTTCGAATCTTCACCAGAAATCGACAACAATCGAAAAATCAACAGATTCAACACTTAATCTTCATCTGTGAACTTCCTAGATATGAATATTTTGGGGGTTTTGGATTTTTTTCCTCACTTAATCAAGGAGAATAGAAGTTACTCTAAATACTTGAATATAAAGCGGGTTTAAACCCGTTTAAACCCATACCCGCCCAACCCGTAGCGGGCGGGTAACAAAACCCGCCCGCTGTTTGTGGGTGCGGGGTTGGTTATGAAAAAAAAAACCCGCAGTCTGTGGGTGCGAGGTTGGTTTTAGCTTATACCCACCCATACCCGCCCATGTGCAGCCCTATAGTTGAGTTTAATCGTCGATTAAATTTTTACGAATCGACGATTAATCACGGTGATGAAAAAAATCTGCGAGGAAGAAGAGGATTCGTCTAGAGGGAAGAGGAAGAAGAAAGGTTTTGTAAACTGATTTTGATTTTCTTAAAACTGATTTTAGGTTTTTATATTAAGGGTAAGGATAGATTAGTAATTAATACGGTTTAAGGGTGTATAGGTAATTGAACCACCCAAGGGATACCCCTTATAAGGGCACCCTAGATGGGATTATTGGTTTGTATGACCTGAAATTTTTAGGTATTCCCTAAAACAAGGTTCTTTCTAGTTCAACCACTGGTAATACAATTTTAGGACCTCGATCCGGAGGGTGCCAAAGCTGCATATTCTCGAGCCTGACCCAAGCCACCTTCTCTTCGTGATGAGATGGTGTTGTGACCACAAAAGAAGGCACAACTCTAGTCACATCTGCAGAACGAGTGGGTTGTTTCATCAATATGAACTTGTGAGTTCGTAGTTGGTTCTTGCTGAACTATATTGATGTTATATGGCTCATGTCCATGCACTAAGACTCTGCAAATAGAACAATACCTTTCAGGCACTTATCATTATAAAAATCTCTAAGTCATACCCCTTCACCGAAAAATTCACTGCTCTAGGAAGTGTCTCCATGACATTTAGTTTTACAAGAGCAATAAGTGGCCTTCTAGAGTTTACCATCTTCACTAGAGTACCAATATGATTTCCAACCTTTTCTAGAATTCCACGCCTTTGCAAGTGAAAAAGTATACAATTGGAAGTAATCTTGAATTCTTCATACTCCACAGGTACAAGATGTGGAGGAGCAACCCCATCTAATGCCCTAACCATGACATAGTAACCTCTAAAATACCCAAGCTCTTCCACCATTTGATCTTATTTGCATCAGTTAGAGAGCTTAGAGTAACCACAATATGTTTTTCTTAGGAATATCACCACCACCCACTGTCAAAACATCAAGATCATAAAGCAGCTGCCACACTCCTCCCTTCTTCCATCTATCATGACTTTGTCACAGGAGAATTGGTATGGTGCACACACCTTTATGAGCACCATAAGAGAAAAGATCATCCAAAACATCAGTCAATACTTGCATTGTCGATGGATCATGGGTTCTAACTTCTAACCTCTCAGTTGAAACTATGAATTGAACTGTAAACGTTAGGTTAAGAAAAAAGACAGAGAGACGTAAACAGAACTTGTTTATTAACTTTTTTTACTTGACATACAGACGAGATACAAGAGGTTATTTATACATGAAACTTCCTTGAACAACAAGGAAGGTAGGTTTCCTAACTTAAGACTGATTACCTAAATTACAATTGTTTGAGAAAGGAAATATCGTGTGTTATTTTACACACGGATTATATGTTGTGTTAACACCCTCCCGCAAGCGTAACGGGTTGTCCTGAACCGTTAACTTGAACCTTAAAAGAGAAAACCGATCTTGAGAAAGTGGTTTAGTAAAAATATCCGCAATTTGATCTTTAGAGGATATAAAACGGACATCACGAAGTTTGGAAGCCACTTGATCACGAACAAAATGATAATCAATTTCTATATGTTTCTTCCGAGCATGAAATATAGGATTAACTGTGAGATAGGTTGCACCAAGATTATCACACCATAATATGGGAGGAGAGCGTGTAGATATACGAAGCTCGGAAATAAGTGACTGAATCCACATAATTTCAGCAGTAGCAATGGCAAGTCCCCGATATTCAGCTTCAGTGCTAGAACGAGAAACTGTTTTCTGTTTATGAGCACTCCAAGAAATAATGTTACCTCCTAAATAGACACAATATCCACTTGTAGAACGACGATCATCAAGAGAACCAGCCCAATCAGAATCAGTGTATGCATTGAAATATAGTTGTAAAGAAGGAGATGATTTAAGAAGTATACCAAATGTACTCGTATGCTTGAGATAATGAAGAATACGCTTGACTAATCCCCAGTGAAACTCTATAGGAGCATGCATAAATTAACAAACTTTATTAACAGCAAACGCAAGGTCCGGACGAGTAAATGTCAAATGTTGCAAAGCTCCAACAATGCTACGATATTCAGTAGCATCTGTTAATAAAGTACTACGATCAGAAGAAATATCACCAGAAGTACTTAGTGGAGTAGTAATTGGTTTCATTCCATCCATTTTGGCTCGAATAAGAAGATCATGAGCATAACGTTGTTGAGAAAGAAATAACCCGGAAGAAGTACGAAATGCCTCAATTCCAATAAAATAAGATAATTGACCAAGATCTTTAATGGCAAATTCTTGTTGCAAACGAGTGAGAATAGAAGTAATACCTGTAGTACTAGAGCCAGTGACAATGATATCATCTACATAGACCAACAAATAGATGACACCATGATTCCCATTATAAATGAACAAGGATGAATCACACTTGGAAGTAACAAACCCAATTTGCAACAAACAATTCCTAAGTCTGTGGTACCACGCACGTGGAGCCTGTTTAAGACCATAAAGAGAACGATGTAACTTGCAAACATGTGTAGGAAAACGAGGATCAACATAACCTGGAGGTTGTTTCATGTACACTTCTTCTTGAATTTCTCCATGCAAGAAAGCATTTTGCACATCAAGTTGATGAATGGTCCAATTGGAAGACAAAGCCAATGTAAGAATAATGCGTATAGTACACGGTTTGACAACCAGACTAAACGTTTCAGAGTAATCAATCCCTTCTTGTTGATTGTATCCTTTGGAAACTAGACGAGATTTGCGACGCGCAATTGTACCATCAGGATTACGTTTGATTCAAAAAACCCAGTTACAACCAATAACATTCATAGAAGGATGATATGGAACTAAAGACCAAGTACCATTGCGAAGTAATGCATTAACCTCGTCGTCGGATGATGTACGCCATTCGGGATCTTTATGAGCTTGAGAAATACAAGTAGGTTCAAGAGTTGAATCACATACTAGAGCATACCTTGAATTTGGTTTAAAAATACCATCTTTAACCCTTGTAATCATTGGGTGTGTGGTAGAAGAAGGTATTGTTGGAGTTGTAGACACATCAGGAGAAGTAGACGCCGTAATCATTGGCAAATGTAGCTGACTAGGAGACAAATCATTGACAGGTGGCGTCAAATTATCAATAGCAGCAGGTACTGTCGGCGGTTGGTGCTGAGGATTAGCAGAGTTTGAAGGCGGTATATGGTGGGCCCGGGAAAGTGTATAAAATTGAAGCGAAATGAAACGCGGGCCTACAGTAATACCGCAAGTGCACGGTCGTCAGTTGTAGCTCGTGCAAGTACGGGTCGATCCACAGAGACTGGGTGTGTTTGGAGTTTCTAGCTATTTTGGGCTCTAAAATTGCTATTGTTGGGCTTTGGGTACCAATGGATTTTGGTAACCAGTGGGTTATGATTGTGCTTTGGTCCTTTGAATACTCTTGGAATGAATTGGGGTGTTGTCTTAATGAAATGAACTGAGCTTGGGCTCAGTTGGTTTTGTAATGCACTAGGCTTTGGTTTTGAATTTGGGCTTGGGCTTAGTGTAGTGAACTGAGCCCTGGATCTCTAAACTTGATTCTGGACTTTTGCAAGTGCTCTGGGCTTTGAGTTCACAGTGGACTGGGCTTGTCTTTAACCTTAAGAGTTTACAGTGGGATTAAAGAAGAAGAGAAGTGACAGAGCTGAAAGCAAAACAGGGCAGAACAAGGAAAAAGTGGACAATGGCAATGGAGATAGTGTCATTATATACAATGTGGCAATATATACAATGATAAAACAACAGTGATCTACATGTGCATATTAACAATGGCATAAGCAAACAGCAATCAACAATGATGATGGTGAAGGTGATAATGGCATAAAGAATGACAAAGAGATAAACCAAGGCCTAAGCCAAGGGCAATGGCAGGGGAGCAAAATTACAGATACAAAACAGAGAAACAACACAACTAGGTTATGAATCCACCTTGTGACCTAGCCAGATGGTGTAATTCTATGTTAAATCCCTGTCCCTAATGGAGCTAGGTGAAGGTTCAAGCCTGCCTATGTTCTAGGGCATACATAAATGGAATGGAAGGAGAAGAAGCTTGCTCAACTGTTTACTCCTAGCATTGACTGTCTTTTGACAGCACAATCAATCACAAGCACAGTTGAGCACTAAATTCCTCCATTTCTCAATCAGCTCAATTTACAAGAATTATAACCTAACATTCCACCTCTAACAGTGACTTAAGGCATCATCTTAACCTAGCTATACACATACACATGTGAGCTCACATAACAGCAACAAAAACAAAACAATTACTAAACAGAGCATTGAACTGAACATAAACAAACACAGAAGACATAAAACAAAAACATGAACTGAATTGAAACTAAATAAGAGCAACTGAACTGAAACTAAACAAGAGTAATGGAATAAACATAAAGATAGTTGCAAATTAAACACTAACCCTTGAGACACTGGCTATTCCAGTTCTCTTGGGTGACACACTGGCTAATCCAAGCATAAGCCTTTACATCACACCCACAGTCCCCTTTTTATACCCAATTACATAATTAGGGTTTACACCCTTTTCACCCAAAAATTCCCAAAACAGTAGACATTAGGGTTCTACCTAATGTGACAGAAAATCACAGTTAGGTTCAATTACCTACCCTATATCACCCACTTTATCTTCTCCATGCTCTATCTCAACCTAATTAGGATTTATGTAAAAACCCCCAAATTGACAGAACTAGGGTTTGGTAAATTCTTACCCAAATTGATGCGATTACACGCTACTGACTTCGACCCATTCTTCTCCTTAGTCTCCTGCTCCTTTCCATGCCTCTGATTTCTTCTCTAGCCCTAGCTATTGTACCAATTTCTTTCCTAGGTTTTTCTGAGAAAGAAAAGAAAAGAAATTGGTAGGATAGATGGCTAGAAGATGGGGGGAATGATTATAGTGGAGTTGGTGGTGGTGTACGGTGTGAAGGAGTGGCGTTTGGTGGTACGGTAGTGGTGGTGGCGGACATGGTGGAGTTGGCAGGAGCAGAGCTCGACTGCTCGAAGGAGGAAGATGAGAATTTGGGTAAGGTGCGTTTGGCTGAAGGGTATAGGTGTTCGATACTTGGGTGTTAGGCGGGTTTAGCAATTGTTGATGAACAACGAGGATTAGACGTTGGATGCGAAGATGGTTGGTAGATCTAACGGTGGTATGAGAGATGAATCACTTCGACCGTTGGATTGTGAAATACAACAAAGTCAACGGTTCTAGATGATGTTAGGTACTGTAGTGTAAAGCGGGAGTATCTAATTTTGATGCACAGGCATAGGAGCGACCGTTGGATTCAAATACAATCTAATCTGAAGGCTTGGAATTTAAGCGCTGTGGTGTTTGGCAGAGACTTCAGATTTTGATGCTCTATGAATGAGCAACCGTAGGATGATGAGTTGGATCCAATCTGACGGCTGAGAATGGAGGCGGTTTTGGTTATAGAAAATGGGTTTGGGTAAGGGTTTTGGGCCTTGGGTATGCCGAGCCCATATCTTCTTTAAGAGCAATTCTTCCTTCTTGAACCCATTTCTAGTCTTTTGGGCTTATGCGCACCATTCTTCGCGGCTTCCTTGCGTAATGTCTTCCGGCTTTTCACTACTTTTCTGCTCTTTTCCGCTCCGCAAGTCATCCAAACTTTATTTGGTACCTAAAAATGAAAAATTAGTTAATAACAATATTTATTCTTGAAAACAATGAAAATACAGAATATGGGATAAAATGTAGAATTAATGCACAAAAGATGAGTTAAATGCCAAGAAAAATATATAGAAATATGCATTTTTTAGCACTCATCAAATAGCCCCAAACCTGAATTTTACTTGTCCTCAAGTAAAACAAAACTAAGGAAATCCTACCTATACCACTGTCGCTGGTCTCTCGAATGCATTTAGCGTATGCACTAAGCCTTTTAAACCACTAAGTGTCCCTAGTGGACGAGTGAAGTCTCGTGAAGGTTTGCTTAGAACGTACCTACAAAGTTCTAGGTCAAAATATAATCTCAGATTCCATCAAATGTGACATGTGCAAGACAGTTTAAGCTCACAGCAAAATGGAGGTGTCAATCTAGCTATCAAAGGCACAATCCTAGCACTGATAACAAAAAAAGACATGTGATAAGAGTGTAAAGTGTATCTACACATGTGTAAAGAAAGATCGGATGTTATGACTACTAATCACCAAGAGATAGTTTCTCAGGCTAAGAACCAAGGTCGAAATCTAGCTAGCTGTCCGGACTTTACGAGAATTGTGAATGAGTTGGAGGTATTTCACAATTACTCGCGTTGCACATCAATGGCATACACCCTCCTTGCTTATTACAATAAAACACAAAAGATGACTCTTTACATGACTCTTATTTACATTGACTACTCTCTTTTATTTTTGGAACAAGAGAGAATGGAATTGATAAATACATGATTTTTTTTTTTTTTTTTGTATTTTTTTGTATTTTTTTTTCTGAATATATACATCGTTTTTTTTTTTTTTTTTTTTTTGAAAAAGGAAACACTTTTGATACATTACAAAAGGAAACAAAAGATTACATGACATTTTGCAAGAGGTAGCCCTTTTTGATGCACCCAGTTAAATTCGATGGTTGTTTTTCTTAATGTAACCTCCACCTTCTATCCCAACCAACCAAAGAACAAGCTAGTCAAGTTTCGTTCAGTATTCTAAAGTGATTGGCAATCGTGACTTCCTATCAAACACCTTGAAGATCGAGGCTATACATGTATTGGTAGATCGTGCGCGTGCAAGTTTCTTATCACTATGTGAATTGTGCTAGAATCAGAGTGCCTAAATATCTAGACTAAGACTCCTAAAAATTACATATTTGCACAAGAGTCAACATTTCAAGGTAAATGAGCTCCATTTTTATGTTTTTATCATTTTTCTAATTTTTTTTTTTGGAATTTTTCAATTTTTATTTTTTTTTCAAAAAGATGGAGTTTTGTTTTCAATTATGGCATATTATCGTGGTATCTACTCTATACCCCCAAACCTAAACTAAACATTGTCCTCAATGTTTAAAAATATGGAAAGAATTAAAATGCAACATATGGAAAGGGACATGCTGAGTAGAGTAAAAGGAGAGAGAATACCCGATTTCGGCGAAAGCAGAATTAAAACTCCGTTATCCAAGGGAAAACTCCAACATATTCGGAGTCACAATGGATGAGCACAAAATATATACAAAAGGAAATTTAACTAACACATTATCTACAAGAAAATTTGGTTTTTAATGGGATTGGACTTCTTGGGAAAAATTTGGTTTTGTCGGGAGACATTTGGTTTTGGCAGGAGACATTTGGAAACTTTTTTTTTTTTTTTTTTTTAAAAAGAAAATAAAATTTGGTTTTTGAATGGGAGCAAGCCCACTGTTGGTTTTGTGTTTGCTTTGGCTCAGCTGGTTTGAAAACGTTTGGTGAAACTGAGTCCAAAATCTCGGCCTAGAATTTGGGTACTCGGCCCACTAACGCGTTAACCTAGCGTGATCGGTTACAAGCTCAGCTGGGTTTAAAAACCCAGAATACAAAATACAAGTCCAAATTAAACAAGCTCACAAAAATTAAATACAAGCCCACAAATTAAACAAACAAGCCCACAAAAATTAATTACAAACCCAACAGAAAATAAAAAGCCCAAGAATTGGCTTTAATATTACAAGCCCACAATTAAAAATTGGAAGCCCACAATTCGGGTTCTCTTAAATGGGTTACCTTTTAAGCACAGCCCAGCTGCTCTGATATTGTTGCAAAAACCCAGTTGGGCTTTGGTTCTTTTCCTTGGTGGCGTCACAGCAGAGGAAAAACTGGTTCACAACAGCAGGTCCAACAGCAAATGAAGTGAAGCAGATGTAGATGCAAATGCTATGCAGTGAAATGCAAAAATAGCTAATAAAACTACAAGAAAAACACAGCACCAGTCCCCGGCAGCGGCGCCAAAAACTTGGTGTGGAAATGGGGTTGCACACAAAACTTGCAAGTATACAAGGCCAAGTTTTAGTATAGAAGGTAAGCAAGGGGTTAGTCCACAGGGAGTGGGAGCATAAAGAAGTTAAACTATGCTGGCAGATGATGTAAAACAAGATGCAAGATCACAATGTTATAGTGGCAGTGAAACAAAGAGGGCAAATGGCATGAACCAAGGCTGTAAGCCAAGGGCAGGGGGAGTTTGTGCACTGATTTCAGTGCACAACAGCTACAAATTGCAAGGAATTAAACAAGCAAAACAGGTAAGGAGATAAACTGAACAGGAAGCAAAACAGAACTGAATTTAAGTGACTGTAAAAAGGGATTGTGGCTAAGCTAAGGCTTAGTATCCACCTTGTGTCCTAATCAAACAACATATTTCTAGGTTGAGTTGAAAATCCTATGCATACATCTAGAATGGGAGGAAAACTAATTTTCTCCCTAGTTTTCCCCTAGCATTGACTGTCTTTTGACAGAACAATCAATCACAGGCACTATAAGCATTAATCTCTTCCCATTGCTCAATCAAAACATACATCAGGATAACTATCCTAGCAATTCACCATTTGACAGTGCATAAGGCTTCAACTGAGCCTTAACTTAATGCTACTTAGCTCATGCTCAACATATTACAAACACAAGCATTCATCATACAAAATAATTCAAACACAACATACACATAACATTCAACTGTTAACTGCATAAGAAGAACAGAAATTGGAATTGCATAAAATTTGTTTCAATTCTCTACTGGCTAGTCCAGAGATCATCCTCTGATACCCCCCCCCCCCCCCACACACACACACACACATCCCCTATTTATACATATAAGAAAAATCCCCAAAAATCAGTGAAGTTAGGGTGTACCCAAAAATCCAAAATTCACTCACCTAACACACTGATAACAACCCAATCAACCAACCCATGCTTCAATTAGACGTACAATTGATTTCCCCCCAAAAGTTCCCAAATCAGAAAAATTAGGGTTTTAGAAATTAAAATTAGAAATTTACCTAATCTCTGACTCCAATCAAACTTCGATCCATGCTTAGAATTAGTCTTCTCTTGCTTCCCATACCGTTAATTTGCCTCTAGATCGACCTAATTTACCTATTTCACACTTTAGGGTTTCGGTTGAAAATGTGTGAAATAAGTAAAGTAGAGGGACTAGGGAGAGGGGAACAATGATGGGTTATCATTGTTTGACGCTGTGGTGATTATGGTGGTGATGGCGGAGCAGTTGGGAGAGCAGGTGGAGGAGCAGGTGGTGGTATGGCGTCTGTAGAGGAATGGAGAAGATGGAGTCGATGGTTTTGGGAAGAAAGGAGTAAAGAATGACAAAGAGATAAACCAAGGCCTAAGCCAAGGGCAATGGCAGGGGAGCAAAATTACAGATACAAAACAGAGAAACAACACAACTAGGTTATGAATCCACCTTGTGACCTAGCCAGATGGTGTAATTCTATGTTAAATCCCTGTCCCCTAATGGAGCTAGGTGAAGGTTCAAGCCTGCCTATGTTCCAGGGCATACATAAATGGAATGGAAGGAGAAGAAGCTTGCTCAACTGTTTACTCCTAGCATTGACTGTCTTTTGACAGCACAATCAATCACAAGCACAGTTGAGCACTAAATTCCTCCATTTCTCAATCAGCTCAATTTACAAGAATTATAACCTAACATTCCACCTCTAACAGTGACTTAAGGCATCATCTCATCCTAGCTATACACATACACATGTGAGCTCACATAACAGCAACAAAAACAAAACAATTACTAAACAGAGCATTGAACTGAACATAAACAAACACAGAAGACATAAAACAAAAACATGAACTGAATTGAAACTAAATAAGAGCAACTGAACTGAAACTAAACAAGAGTAATGGAATAAACATAAAGATAGTTGCAAATTAAACACTAACCCTTGAGACACTGGCTATTCCAGTTCTCTTGGGTGACACACTGGCTAATCCAGGCATAAGCCTTTACATCACACCCACAGTCCCCTTTTTATACCCAATTACATAATTAGGGTTTACACCCTTTTCACCCAAAAATTCCCAAAACAGTAGACATTAGGGTTCTACCTAATGTGACAGAAAATCACAGTTAGGTTCAATTACCTACCCTATATCACCCACTTTATCTTCTTCATGCTCTATCTCAACCTAATTAGGATTTATGTAAAAACCCCCAAATTGACAGAACTAGGGTTTGGTAAATTCTTACCCAAATTGATGCGATTACACGCTACTGACTTCGACCCATTCTTCTCCTTAGTCTCCTGCTCCTTTCCATGCCTCTGATTTCTTCTCTAGCCCTAGCTATTGTACCAATTTCTTTCCTAGGTTTTTCTGAGAAAGAAAAGAAAAGAAATTGGTAGGATAGATGGCTATAAGATGGGGGGAATGATTATAGTGGAGTTGGTTGTGGTGTACGGTGTGAAGGAGTGGTGTTTGGTGGTACGGTAGTGGTGGTGGCGGACATGGTGGAGTTGGCAGGAGCAGAGCTCGACTGAGGAGGAAGATGAGAATTTGGGTAAGGTGCGTTTGGCTGAAGGGTATAGGTGTTCGATACTTGGGTGTTAGGCGGGTTTAGCAATTGTTGATGAACAACGAGGATTAGACGTTGGATGCGAAGATGGTTGGTAGATCTAACGGTGGTATGAGAGATGAATCACTTCGACCGTTGGATTGTGAAATACAACAAAGTCAACGGTGCTAGATGATGTTAGGTACTGTAGTGTAAAGCGGGAGTATCTAATTTTGATGCACAGGCATAGGAGCGACCGTTGGATTCAAATACAATCTAATCTGAAGGCTTGGAATTTAAGCGCTGTGGTGTTTGGCAGAGACTTCAGATTTTGATGCTCTATGAATGAGCAACCGTAGGATGATGAGTTGGATCCAATCTGACGGCTGAGAATGGAGGCGGTTTTGGTTATAGAAAATGGGTTTGGGTAAGGGTTTTGGGCCTTGGGTATGCCAAGCCCATATCTTCTTTAAGAGCAATTCTTCCTTCTTGAGCCCATTTCTAGTCTTTTGGGCTTATGCGCACCATTCTTCGCGGCTTCCTTGCGTAATTTCTTCCGGCTTTTCACTACTTTTCTGCTCTTTTCCGCTCCGCAAGTCATCCAAACTTTATTTGGTACCTAAAAATGCAAAATTAGTTAATAACAATATTTATTCTTGAAAACAATGAAAATACAGAATATGGGATAAAATGTAGAATTAATGCACAAAAGATGAGTTAAATGCCAAGAAAAATATATAGAAATATGCACTTTTTAGCACTCATCAGTATAAGTGGAACAAGAGCAGATATTGTCGGCAGCTATTGATCGGCAATGATTGGAAATGAGCGGACGCTGTCGGCGGCTGTTGCTGATGAGTAGTAGATGTTGTCGGCTGACGAAAAGCAAATCCTGGCGGCTGATGATTGAAAACAGGTGATGTCGGAAGAACAGTAGATGACGGCTCATGATTAACCAATAACGGCGTATTTGGCGGCTGATGATTAATTGATGACAACTCATGATTGATAAACACAAAGGACGGGGAAGCATTATGAATAAGAGATGGAGTTACCTGTGAAGAAGTCGACGCCGGCGAAGGTGAGGAAGCGGATGCAAAGGGAAAGGTAGTCTCATCAAAAACAACATGTCGGCTGATGTATATTCGACCCGTAGGAATATGAAGACACTTATAACCTTTATGAGATGGACTATAGCCAATAAAAACACAAGGAGAAGACAAGGGATCCATTTTATGAGACCTATATGGACGCAAATGAGGATAGCATGGACAACCAAAAACACGAAGAGAAGTGTAATCAGGCAGAATACCAAAAAGAGCTTCATATGGAGAGGAATTATTAACGGAAGTCGAAGGAACACGATTCATCAAATAACAAGCAGTGTATAAAAAATCATACCAATATGAGGACGGCACAGAGGACGTGTTAAGAATAGTAAGACCAGTTTCACAAATATGACGATGACGAATTTCAACCAAACCATTTTGTTCAGAAGTATGTGGACATGAAAAACGATGAAAAATTCCAAGTTCTTGGAGGTGTGGAGTAAGTTTACAATACTCAGCAGCATTATCAGATTGAAAAATCTTTATCTTTCGATTAAAAAGATTTTCAACATGTTTTTGGAACAAAAAAAATAAGGAGAAAACATCAGACTTTTGAGACATAAGAAACATCCAAGTAAAACGACTATATGCATCAATAAAAATGACATAATATTTATATCATTCATTAGATAAAATATGAGAGGGTCCCCATACATCGGAGAGAATTAAATCTAATGGATGTAAATAAACAGTTGTACTGGATTGAAAAGGTAACTTATGACTCCTATGCTCATGACGAAAAGAAAAAAAACTAATAGTTTGGTTTGAAACTGGAAGAGAAAACTGAGAAATAACTTTGCGAACTGTGCGAATCATTGGATGACCCATTCTAGCATGCAAGGATTGTAAACTAGCATGTTCTCCTATGCAAGCCTGAGGAGATTGAGATGATACATCAAGTTGATAGAGACCACCCTTCCTAATACCGCGAAGAAGAACCTTCCCGGTACATCGATCCTTCACAAGACAAAAATTTGGATGAAATTCAAATAAGACATTGTTATCAGTGGTGAAACGAGAAACATATAAGATATTATGAGAGATTTTGGGTGCAAAGAGAATATTACGAAGCTGCAACTTACGGTTGGGAGTCCCTAAAATAGAGGAACCAACATTAGAAATTTGTATAGAAGAACCATTACCCATCTGTATTTGATCAGGACCAGTATACTCAGTAGGAAACTGAAGACGAGAGAAATCATTGGTGATGTGATATGTAGCACCACTGTCAGGTGTCCAAGAAGGTGAAGGTAGATGACCAGGTCCATAAGCAGCATAAGCCCGAGGCACAGAGGAAGGTGGTTGACGCCTTGGTGGTCGAAAAGTCTTGTCATAACGGTTCCAGCAGTCCCGGGCCTTATGATTTTGACGCCCACAAAGTTGGCAGCGGACAGATGAAGGATCATTGGTTACAGGCCCACGTTGATTGTCAAGTTGAGCAGGCCCACGCTGGTTATTAAAACGAACAGGCTGAGACGAACCAGGCCCATGTTGGTTATGATTTCGTTGATTACCAGGAGGACGAGATGAAGAAAACTGAGAGTTGTACGCTGCAGAAGAACTAGTGGGTGAAGAAAAACGATACTAGGGCTGTCTATTTTGTGCAGCAAGATTGGCAACAGGTTGAGAGTTTGACAGCTTCGTCTGTTGATCAATGCGCAATTCAAACGTCAGGAGGAAGGTGGGAAAATCTTCGACAGATAGCGAACTCATAGTGGTGGTTAATGATGTTACAATAGCATCATAGGTGCTGTCTAGATCAGCCAAGAGACAGTGACGGAAATCCTTGTCTGTGACAGTAGTATTCGGTGCTGCCAAACTGTCCACGAGATCACAAGCACGATCTATGTACTGTCGCATAGTTTGAGAACCTTTGCGTAAGGCTCGAAGCTCACCGTGAAGATGATGAACCCGAGCATCAGATTTTGATCCATAAAGTGATTCCAGAGACGACCAGATTTCTCTAGAGGTTGTTAACCGATGTACATGACGAAAAACGGCTGGGGTCAGAGAATAAAAGAGCCAGCTAACCAAAAGTTTATCATGTTTGATCCAAGAAATACAAGCAGGGTTTGGAAGATCAGCAGCAAGAGTCGGTGTAGGACATGGAGTTGCACCAGTAACATGACCATCCAAGTCATGTCCTTGAAGATAAGGAAGAAATTGAGCGCGCCATAAGGAGTAATTTGTTCCATCTAGCTTCACAGTGATCATGTGATGTGGTTGAGAAAATTGAAAAGAAGACATCATAGAAGATTGTACTGAGGACATGGTAGAAGTAGCAACCGCAAAGACGGTAGAGGAAACACTTGAGGAGATTGTAGAGGAGATGGTTGAAGAGACAGTAGATGATTCGGTTGACATTGTATAGGATCGAAAAGCTCTATGGATACCAAGTTGAAACTATGAACTGAACTATAAACGTTAGGTTAAGAAGAAAGACAGAAGAGACGTAAACAGAACTTGTTTATTAACTTTCTTTACTTGACACACAGACGAGATACAAAAGGTTATTTATACATGAAACCTCCTTGAACAACAAAGAAGGTAGGTTTCCTAACTTAAGACTGATTACCTAAATTACAATTGTTTGAGAAAGGAAATACCGTATGTTATTTTACACAGGGATTAAATGTTGTGTTAACACTCTCCATCAATGATAGATTTCTTTCCTTGGTGGGTGTAATTTCATTTACTGAGGTTTTGGGGACCAAATTAAGATCAGTGGACATGTAATAGTTTAGAAGGTACGCAATAAATTGGAACCATTTTTATTTTATTTTTGATCAGTACAATAAAAATTGGACCATTTTTTGGTTTCCCTCATCCATGTACAATAAATAACTAGGACCAAAACCATTTTTTCTTATTCTTTTTTGATGGAAAAGACCAAAACCAAGTAACACCATGAAATTGAAGCATACAGATTCACCGCATTAGACTAATAAGAAGAGAATTGATCACAGTAGAACTAAGAGGACAAACAGATGGGGTGTTCGGGTATTTCAGTACCAGGCACAGAGAAAACCATTTATGCCCACTCTCATTTTGAGTATATATTACAAAACCATTTAATACTCCCCGGAGTGACATGATTCCCCTTTACGAAATACTATAAGTTGATGCAGATCAACTAAGCGGAAACCACAAATAAACTCAACAGTGATTGAGCATTTTGATAGATCACTGAATGGATTACATAAAAACAAACATTACTAATAGTATATTAGTATACTGGTAATTAAGTAGTTATATAGTAGATATGATCTAATTAACCGAAGACACTTAAGATTAATGTGGATCAAGTAAGAGCCAAGATCATGATCTTCTTCATTTACTTATGGGCACTTTGGTGTTCCTCTGTGGGTCTTCATGTTGTTGTAACAAGGGCAAACAGGCTTGTTACCAGAAAAGCCTGGTGGCACACAGGCACATCTCTTGCAGCAGGGCATGCAGGATTCCATGCAAAACGGGAAATGGTGCTTTGTCTTGCTACACCTCGTCGAGCATCTCGCATTGCATTCTATATTGGGTCAAAAAGAAAACCAACAGAGTTTAATCAGTCAAATATTGATATCCGAAACCAGTCAATTGATTAATTATTACTGCCCCTTCAAGGACTCAAAATATAATTATAATAATGAGAGGGAAAAAGACTGCAGCCTAAACTTACGGGATGGTTGCACGGTTCCTGGTCCATAATTATTCTGTTTCAAAGAAATTATCAAGAATGTTAATTAAGATTTCAAGAAAATGTGAAAAAAAAATTACAGATAAAATCCATCTACACAATGAAAGAAATGTAAAATTAGAAAGAGATGGAGATAGAACATACTCCTCTGGCCAAAACCTGCAAGACAATGAAAAACAAGAAAATTTCAGTTATTATGTTCATCACAGAAATTTGGAAGAGGGAAAGTAGAATGAATTAACAGCTAGTGAGATTAAGAACACAAAATTTTTACAAAAAATGAAAATATGAGAGTGAGAAGAAAGAGATTGCAAGGAATGTACCTGGGTAGATTCGATCATGGAGATGGCAAAGAGTGCCAAAAGTAAAAGAGCCACAAACTTCATCATGCTGGTTGCCATTTGAATCAAAACAAACGCTAAGAGTGAGAATATCTTCAAATCTTCAAACAGTTCTCTGATGAAGAAAGAAGAAGAAGAGGGATGAAAGTGAAAACGCTTTTACTGGTGGTTTTGATTCTGAAGAAAAACGTACAGAAACTCTCACTATAAATAGATGTTCGCAGTAGGGTCTTCCTCCACATGAAATTATTTCTGTTGGGGCTCTAGTTAGCAATTCGGGATTCGGCAAACATACGGAACGGCAAACGTACGAGTATTATACGGTTTTGTAAAACCCAGAATCGGTCCAAAATTCGGTCAACGATACGTGATTCGTCAGTAATTCGGAATGGCATACGTACGTGTACAATTCGATTTATAAATATGAGTTCGGCTCTGAAAATTCGGTATCTATATATACTAAGTAATTTGTATTTATAAGGTCATAGACCAATTTTTATACATATGTGTGAGTTATTTAAAGAAAAAATAAACTTAATATGATGATATTAATAATATATACAACATTAGTCATCTAAGAGGACGTGGTATAGTGGTTTAGATGCTTGGTTAGTAAGTCTGAGATCTCTCTCACCTTCACATTCAAATCTCTTCAGTCATTTTTGTTTCATAAAAATTAAAACAACGTCTAATATTGGGTGGTGTATACTCGGGAGGCAGTAAAGCCCAAAAAGTGGGGCCTTTGAAAACGTAAAAGTTAAAGAATTTATGACAAATTAAGCTGACGTATCATTCGGAATTCGGGATACGTAAAATTCGTGAACGATTCGCGAATAATCCGAGAATGCCACATAATACGCGACTTGAGTTCGGAGTTGCAAACGTACGCCAATAAGACGGTAAAATTCGTGATACGGAATCATTCGCGAACTTACTAACTAGGGTCGGGGCTTTTCTCCAATGCAGATAATAACTATTTTTTTATTGTCATTACTGTTATCCAGACAAAAGTTTCTAGGTGATAGCATATTAGGATATCTTGAAGACAAAAGTACCCCTAAATAATAGATCATATTTACTGATTCGTGTTACCCAGGATGATTTTGGTTTTACTTTAGGAACACACAGTGGTATTTTTGTATTTTTCTGGTAGTTTTAACTTTTAACCATGGATAAGGGGTTTAAACCAAAACAGTGGTTATGAATGAGAATGAAAAGTTCGTTACATCGTTGGGCTGTGGGTCCAGGAAACAGAAAGGTCGGCAAATCAGGCACGTTAATCGGAGAGGTTTTTGGAGGATATTTTTAATTTTTATCTATTTTTTTGATAAAAAGAATTTAAAAAACAAAAAGAAGATAGCTAAATTTGTGAAAAGAGAGTAGGCAACTAGGCATGTGAGACTTCTGACATATGCACGTGCTTTCAAACTTGACATTAAAGCGACAGAAATGCGCACCGCGCGCTCAACAATATGGGACCCGCTATCTCCTTTTCTGAATCTTAATTTTCAACTACCGTAATCCTCCTCCCTGTAGTAAAGTGGTCGAGTCATGAGTGATTGGAAGAACAGTAATACCAAAACTGGGTGTAATGGAAAATGAAAATGAGAAAACCTGTTTTTGTGATTGCTAATTTGCTATAGCTATAGACCATGTGAAGTAGGTTGAAGAAATGCACATGGAGATTTGATAACTATGCTGACCACTTGGTTTAGCGTATTGAGAACTGAAATCATGTATAACAAGTAAATTAATTATCTCATCTCCGGTTATTTAGGATAATCAATCTAGGTTAGATTTTGTCGAGGGTCAGAGAATATTTAAATAGTATACCTGTTCAGCTGTTTAAGGATCTAGATTTGTAAGTTATTTCAAAGACCTTGTTGTATATTCTAGTTGACATCAATCAACTGTATCCTCGATGTTGATTAGGTTGAAGAGATGCGCAATAAAGGGGTTGACCATGGTACTAATTTTGCCTCCTTGTTAAGCTTGTTTCTTTGATTGATTATATCTCTTTTATAATTCAGTGAACAAGTTGAGCTCATATATGAGGAGTAATGTGATGCATGCTAGTTGCTAATAATGAGCAGTTGAGAACTGTTTATCTGATAACTACTCGGTACTCAAGAGGGGGCAAAGTGAATTTCGCTAGTAACCAAACAAACGGGCACGCAAGTTGGATTACAAATATGATTGTTTCGGATAACCTCGTTATCCAGACTTATTTTATAAGAGTGCATGCTCTGATTATGGGTGTAAAATTGTTGGATATTTTTATAAACATTTGCGGCTATGAAAAGGGGTCTTGCAAGCGATCCCTAGCAGAGTGTGAGAGAACGTTTTGCGAAAATGTTTTCTAGTTTTAAATTTGAAAACCTAATTCGCTTTTCCAAAAATATTATACAGATGCGTCTCTTCTCATAAGGTGTTTTCCATGAGACACCATTAATAGATACCTTTTAAAAGCGTCTGTTAGAGATAAAGAGACATCTCCAAAAGACATGAAACCTTCTATAAATTGCGAAGGCTTTCTCTCATTTAAACGCATTAAAAATCTATGTTTTCTTTTCTCTAAGCATCACCAAATTCTATTTACTGTGTGTGCGTGGTTGGGCCAAGGGAGTACAATTCTTGAATCCAATAACGTGTTAGGGTTTCATTGGCCAACTGTACTCGCCAATTATTTGGGAAGGGTCGAAATATTCTTTCAAAGAATCGCAAGACCTTGAAGTCATTGATACAACATTCTTTTCTGCTCTATGAATTTCATCCTCTAGTACCCATTTTCCAACAAAACTTTTGATATGAAAATTCCATTTAGACCTTTAGCTACGAAGATCACTAAGCATATGGTAAAAATAAGATATTTTAGCTCGTAAGTCCTCTCCAACAGCATAACAGTGTTGATTAAATAACGACGTGATAATTTGGTAGCATCTCCGGTAATTAGAGAAAGTCTTGGGATTAATTGTCAAATAACAGCCAACCTAATAACAGGTTAAATTGGAAATTTACTATGCCAGCAGACTTGTTTACCATGCTCTTTTCTTGGAATTTGTCTCTTAATACTTCTCGGCAGTCTCAAATTTGGAGCATGATTTCAGTAGCTATTATTTACTGCATCTGGTTGGAAAGAAATTCAAGAGCTTTCTCTGACAAAGAAAACTATGAGGTAGTTGTTCAGAATAAGATCATGTACACTCTCTTTATTTGGTGTCTCATTTTCAAAAACTTGGAAACTGCTTCTTATAGGGATGTAATGGCAAACTGGCCAAAATTTTATTTTGATTTCTTGTAATCCTAAGAGGTAGCATGTTACCTCTTAGCTTTTTCTCTTTTTCTTTCCTTTGTTTTCTGCTTTTTTGAGGGTGGTTCAAATCTTTTGTACCCTCTCCTTTTTTGATCAATAAATCTTCTTTACCGATCAAAAAAAAACAACAGCCAACCCAAATTTCTAAAAAATTCTATCTCCAATAATACGGTTCTTGGATTTACAAGTGATGAAATGAAAGATATCGAAGAAGAAATTTTAACTCGACCACGGTATCATTTATTTTCTCTTTTGTAATAATTATATTTATATTAAAATGATATAACAAACTTTTAAAAGGAGAAATGCTTTAAATTATCTACATGTTAAAATCTTATAAGTCTAAAGAGGAGTTTGGTTTTGCCGTGAGTGTTACAGAAGCACTTTTTCTATTGTGTTGTGTTGCGCTTAGGCCTGCACAGAACCGAACCGATAACTGCACTAACCGAACCGTAACCACACGGAACCGATAATCCAACGGTCGGTCACGGTTTTAATTTTGTTAACCATTAGATCTTCGGTGCGGTCAACGGTTTTACCCATAACAGCACCCTGACCGAATCGAAAAACCGATTGATGTAGACCATAGATCTCGTATGCGTAGTAGATCCTAACCGTCTATACATAATATATATACAAACTTATCTCAAACCCTAAAGCTGATTCTGATTTCACTTCTTCTTCAAAACCCAGTCCATTCTCTCTTTCAACAGCACCACCACCGGCCGTCCACCTTCTTCTTCTTTTATGCGCCCTAAATTTTCTATTCAGACTCTATGCCTTAACTTTCCCAACTCTTCTTTACCATCTATTCACCACCTCCATCACCGATTCACCAAGAACAGCCTCAGCACCACCACTACTAGCGCCTTTCACCAACACCTGCTTCTTCTATTTTTTCTCAAGATTAACATTGACTTCTTTTTTGATTAACAGTGAGTTTTTATTTTTTATTTTTTTTAGTTGGTGTTGGATTTATAAAGGTTTAAATGATGTTATGAATAGGTTGCTTGTGAGAATTTGAAGTGAAGTTCAGTTGGGATTTTTGAAGAAGTTTTCGATCTGTAAGATGAGAATTGAAATCATTGTTTATATAATTAGATTGGGTTTGTAAATAATTTTGTATAAATCTTTAAGTTGGGTCTGTAATTATAATTTTGTACGAATTTTTAAGTTGGGCTTGTAATTTGATGATATGTAATACACATCCATTAATTGAGATTTGAGAAACAGATGCAAGAACAGTTTTTTTTTCTTTTCTATATGAGTCGGTTAAAAACCGATAGAAACCGTAACCGAATCGGGACGACTCGGAAAGGTTAAAAAACGAACCGAATATTACTGAGTTCGGTGACGGTTTTAAATGTGCTAACCGCATTACACACAGTTAGGTGAACAGTTTTACCAATAACCGCATCAATAACCGCATCGTGTGCAGTCCTAGTTGCGCTTGAATAAAATAGTTAGACGTTTGGTAAAGTGATGCAGAACCAATTAACTATAAATTGTATTCGGTAGATTGCAATGTTAAAATGCTTATCATATGGCTAATGACAAAACTGCAATCTTAAAGTGCTTATGATATGATTAATGATGAAAATAAATGCGATTTATTTTAATGACATTTATTAATAATAAAATATATTTTTTATTTTGAATATTGTGTAAATAAATACAAAATTTATTCGTTTAATCATTTATTCTGATTTAACTTTTAACCTTAAGAGGTTTGTGTTATACAATTCTATTTCTGAAAAGGGTGTTTGGTATTCTGGCGAAAGACTACTTCTTTAGTTGCAGGAAAGAAGAGTGATAGTCATCTACCTCTATCCAAGTGAAGAGATTTCTCAAGATGACTGGTAAAAATTGATAAAGGATGGTCCACACTGGGAAAAATGTGCAGATTTGATCCACAAGCCTCGTGATTATAGTGATCACCTTCATTGGTCACACAATGTTGCTATGCAACCGCAAAATTTGGGTCGGGTAGATTTCACAGCTTTTGGTAGGATGTCACTTGGTGATGATTATCTTCCTTTCCAACCTCCACTAGAGACGTTTTTGGGACGTATAAATTATATCTATGTTTGGATATATTGTTATTGTTCCAATTGTTCCTACTAGTGGTCTCAAACGAACTTATATATACTGGGGGATAGATGCTACACCAGAGCAGTATCAGAAACC
Source organism: Papaver somniferum (assembly GCF_003573695.1). Lineage (NCBI taxonomy): Eukaryota > Viridiplantae > Streptophyta > Magnoliopsida > Ranunculales > Papaveraceae > Papaver > Papaver somniferum. Next base: position 1,810,652 of record NW_020621603.1, on the reverse strand, counting down.
ATGTGAATGATCATCATGATCTACTATATAAATTTAATAGATTCCACTAAAGTGAGATGCAAAACTTAGGGAAGGCATGATGTTTGAAATGAGTACTCTGGTCTAAGAGGTACATGCCCAAGTCCTGCTGGTGGTGCAGGTACAAGTCATGATAGTATATGTACGAGTCATGGTTTATGCCCAAGTCTTAATGGTGGAAGTCATCGAAGTTCAAGAAGTCGTGGAAGTCTAAGAAGTTTGGGAAGTCGTTTTATGCATAATATAGTGATAGGTAGTTCTACTCCAAATGTATTTTTAGATACTCAAGTACGCGGAGGTGATGAAGTCATTGACATGGAAACAACTCCTTGAGGTTTGTTTAACCAATTGGCGAATGACATTATGACTCATGTTGGTGGCTTGGACACTGAAGCAATTAGGCAATCTACTCTCTATACCCCAATTTCCTCAACTGCATCATTATTTCAACCATTTCAAGGTCACCCCATTTGTGGGTTGCTATCGTATTCCCCTCCACGTGAGTAATTTGATGATATTCAACCACCAAGTGAGTCTCGAACCGGTGATACACTCTTGATCCACAAAACATGACTAATTGAATCTTTAATGGCCAAGAAAAATAATAGTTTATGGTTGTAATTTAATTTCAATCTTTCTAATGTAATTGTTTGTTTTTACTGATGAAAACTATCTTAAAATTAATGTTCAAATCCAAGCTTGAATTTTGTTAAATTCCAACAGATAAAAAAAACGCAACCGCATAACGTAACATTTCTGTTAGAGCATTGCTCGGTCGAACTCACAAGTGTTGCTATATCAAGCTTGTTTTCAAATTTAGTTGATCAAAACTATATCTTGATTTCTAGTCTACAATTAGTCAAGTTTAGGATGAGGATAGAAGTATGCAGTTGAGAATCGGACATCACTACATTCTACCGTTTGAAGGCGAGATCAACCGAAACTTGGAGAACTTCTTCAACAAAAGGTAAGTGAAGGCTGAACCACCTATTTCTCAAGGTATATTCATCCTTCTATGTATGTGACGTTGTCACATGAATAATTAGACTATTGCAAGCATATCAAGAATTTCTGATCAAATTTATCTTGGTAATTCGTTATCGAAATATATATGACTAAGATTAATGAACATTTGTTCATACTTGATGAATTTCGGTTAAGAAAAATTTATTGTTTATAATCTAAATCGTGATTCAAGATTATAATTCGAAAATAGCTTGGAACAGTGATATGTGTCATCGATGTTATTTGGGAATCGTCCGAATTGATTTAGAGAGAAATATAAAACTATTGTAAATATGGATACTAGACAGTATGCATACCAGTTTCACATACTGAGAAAACTGTTATAGGCCCGGAGTCGTAGTACATGTACCCAGTACACGTACCGACGTAGCTATAGTTCGGCAGCAATTTTACGTCATGCACACATGGTATCCATACCATAAAAATTTTGTTGCTTGTGGACCAGGAATGGCACGCATACCGTAAAGGAACTATTGGTTTTAAACCGTAGTGGTATTCATAACCGGTACGCAAACCGGAAAAGTTATGTGAGTTCCTGAACTCGTTTATTCCTTAAGGGTACGCATGCCCGGTACATGTACCATGAAAAAATAGTCAAGAACAAGGTAGAGTACACGTACCTGGTACATGTACTTGCCCGGTCGAATATTTTCAGATGCACAAAATTATTTCTATGAGATAATTGGCATTCAAATAAGTCTCTAAAAATACTTTATAGACATGATTGATCACATCATAATCTATGGTTAGGACTCAAGCTTAAAGTCTTAAGTGTTATATGAAAATGATTAAGCTTATGGTTCAATCGGCTAGTCTTGGTTAACCGTCCATGAACAATGTTTTTATACACGGTTCGGTTACGGTTCATCCTAACCAGAGTGTATATCTTGGTATGTTAATCTCATTTCAAAGATTCATCTAACGGTGGATATTGTTTGTTTGGTTCCAAAGTTATCTTAGCTTAAACCTAAAACAACTTTTACTTTGAAAGTCTATATAAGGGAGAACCTCAAGCAACTGGGATTTTTTGAATCTCTGACACTATTATTTGTGTGTCCTAGTTTTAAAATAGAGTCGTCCTCTCCCTCAAACCCTTCTAAGGTTTAGCGACTAAAAAGACTTCACCTAGGGATTCGTGAAGCCAGGTACAGCTATCTTTATCTTGATACTTCGAGTATCCTAATAATGTTTTGATTGTTGAGATTGCTCCATCAAACAAGATAGATAGAAATCGCAAAGTTCTCTTCGTCTCAGACTTTGTGATTCCACATGTTTAATACTTATGAGGTGAATAAGAATCTAGGCTGCTCTTCGGGAGTCATTAGACCAGATCTTGAGGTTATCTAGACTTTGTATATTGCTATCAATTTCAAGTCTCACCTTGATCTACGATCAAAAAGGAAATCACATATAGACTTACCTGTGGGAAGAAGATTGTTCTAAAGTCTTCAATTGATTTGAAGAAATTCTTAGGTTGTAAAGGATGTCAGTTAAGGGAATCATTTGCACGGAGTCCTGCTGGGATTCAAGAGGCATAAGGAGCGCGACTGTAACTGAATTGTTGTGAGGGTTCAATTCGGTCTCAACTACATTCCAGTCCGAAGTTATTTGTAATAGGCTAGAGTCTATAGCGGCTTAATACAGTTTGGTGATCAAGTCTGAACTAGGTCCCGCGATTTTTCTGTATTTTTGGTTTCCTCGTTAACAAAATTTCTGGTGTCTGTGTTATTTCTTTTCCGCATTATATTGTTTTTCTTTATAATTGAAATATTACATGTTGTATGTAAATCAATCAAATTAGTTACATCCGTCCTTGTTTGTTGGATACGACTTGATTGATTCTTGGATATTGATCTTTGGAATCGTCCAAGTACTCTCACACGTAAATCAGGTTCACGGACTAGTCTCTGTAAACTTTCTAATTGTGGGAGAAAGAGATATAACTCTGAATATTATTCCTCGATTGAGATTCATTAAGTTGAACTCTCAGAATTGTATTTAGGTTTTATTCGTACAGGTTGCCTAAGGAAAGTTGATGGTGTATTTTGGTACCCCCGCATTTTCAACTTCATCAAAATTAAATCCATGCACATGAATTTATAGAGTTGATTCATCATGCTTAAACGGTCTTCTGTTGTGTTCAACAAATTTAGAATGAACTCTAATTTTCTGAAAAAACATATAAATAATAATAAGTTAATATGATTTTAATTAAATAAAACTGAGTCGTTAAGAAACAAAGAAGTTATGAAGATACTCACTAGTTCGTCGATGGACAACGCTGGATGATCCCCTTTATCATCCACGAAATTTGCGTATACGTTCTCACATCTTTATTAATAACGAAAATCTTTGTTAAAGGATCATATTTGTTCTTCTTGAATTTTCATTACCGACTTATGCCATAAACTTTTGAAACACATTGTCCGATAAATTAAAAGTGGTTATATTGAAATCTCCATCGATTGCAATTGATATCCAACATCGATTTGAATAAATTTCTTCTTCTGGATTGAAGCGAGAAGTGGCCACGCCGGTGTTGCTAACACTATCCATTCTGAAATGAATTTGAAGTTGAGATGGTGAGAGTTGAAATGAATTTGAAGTTGAGTATTTATAGAGGGAGGATTTTTGACCATAGATTGGGAAATGATTAAGGGATGACCATGGCATCGAGCGATAGTCTTTATATCGTTGGCGCTATGCTGACAATCAAGTGCTTCTTTGACCATCGATCGACGGAGACTCTATCGCTCGCTGGCCAATCTGTCGAAGTGGTATATTTGACACTTCGACAGTTATGTTTTCCATTTTGTCAACACCCATAATGGGTACAAAACCGACAGACTATGCCATTTGATATGTGCATGGGAACCGTCTTAAGCATTTCTTTGAGATGGTATATAAAACATATGACAGAATAACATAGTTTTTATAGTTAACAAAAATCATTTTATTTGTAAGTATTGATTTTTTATAGTGTAAAAGATTCATTCAACGATGGGATTCTCCAGACCCTTCGTTACCTATATCTTATTCCTAATTATATTTACATTTCCTTTACTTCGAAGAATTGGAATCCTAAAAATTTAATTATAGGATGATCCAGTTCTTGGAATTTAATCAGATCCAAAATATTAACGTTTGGTGAAATAATTCAATTATTTTTATTTTTATCCTGAAACCGAAATCTATTAGTATTTTAAAGAAAGTCGAATTTCTAGAAATCAAAACTCTCAATCAGACAAGTAGATTTCAAAGAGTGTGCCTCGTTCCTTGAAGATGTAGTTACTTAGCCTTTAATTCTTTGAACAAACATGCTATCAGTAGTAAAGAGTTAAACCCCTCTAAGAACAAGGGCCATGGGAAGTAGTTAGCTAGTCTTTACTCGGAAATGAATTTAGTAGTCCAAAAACAGCGAACTATGAGGCTGGAAACCGTTCGGTTTCTGCCAAATTCTAAATCAGGCTTCATTAAGCATTAAGCAATGAAAAGAAAAAAGGAAGTAAATTAAAAGGAGACCAACGTTAGTGAATACACATTTGCATGTGACGATCATGATAGGGATGTGATGATGACTTATATGAATGCATTAAGATTTGTGTAGGCATCCCATGTGAAGAGGATAAAAAGAGTCAACAACCACATGAAAATACGAAGAAGTGAAAAAGCGAGGGTTATGAGGGGTACAGAGAACTATGCATCTTGATACTATAAAGATGTTGAAAAGGAGAGGGCTAAGAGGGGTACAAATTAAGAGCTTGCTATCCAAAAGCATTATCAAAGTTGCCCACTATGGTATCATGTGCTTATCCACATGATATAGTACTTGCAGTTACAGACCACAACACACCAGTCCCACCAACTTGTTTATTTTCATGAAGAGGGACACGAAAAAACTGAGTTCTTTTTTCGAATTTTTGGTTCGACAATAACTGAGGAGTTTATAAATGCACTGGTATCGTCCTAATAAAACCACTAACAGTATAATTCAGTGATGTTTTATCAACCGGTTAAATGCAGCATGAGCTCCGCCGAGGTGTTTGTCATTAAAGCTTAGTGGGATCAAGAGGAACAGAGGCAGTGCCCGATTTGCAGCGTCCTAACATTAGGGTCACTCTTGAAACTGTACTGCTTTTTTTTCTTTTCTCATTAGTTTCCAATTTTCTTTGCGGAAAATTCACTAAGTAAAGTGTCATTCAAGTTAACGTCCCTAAATTTTAGCAAATGAGATCTCGAACCATCATTTCCTTTTATAAAAATGAAAAGACCCACACCAAACACGAATTTCTTAACTGTGAATAGATACCATTCTGGTAGGAAAAGTACTAAATTCAATCGAAAAGTATAGATGAACCGTACCGAGTGGGCACCGTGGGCATTGTGTGAGAGGGAGGTGGGATCACGCCGACCCACCCCCTCCAGATGCTAAGCACATAAAATTTGGGACCATCAGATCCCTCTCGGTGTAAAACAAGGTGTAAAACTGTTGTGTATATCACAGCTGAAATTCAATTCCATATAAGACAGAGTTATTTTCAATTTGTTCGTATGAAGTTTTCGGGAGCAGGTTTTTTCGTAGCTCGCTTCAAATTTTTCAGAACACTTTTGTTATAGGGAGGAGGCTTTTGGATCAAGGGAGTGAGAAAAACCGGTGTTAACTCGTTAGATGAAACTGAGTGTAAACTATCCATTGAATCAGACAAAATTACCCTCGAGTACCACAAAACCCAAACAAAAATTTCCTCTTATTTTCGTTCAACCAAGAACAAACCCTAATAATAATGATGGAGGTCTTTCACCCAATTTTTAATGGTTCTATTTTATCTTTCGAATACTTTGCTTACCTCTTATCAACAGCCTGGCCAGCTAACCGTATTGCACTAAATCAATAGAGTGATTGATGAAGAGATGCTCTGTTGTATGAACTTGCCATAAGAATAAGAACATGACCTCATCTGAAATCGATAACCTGCCAGGATTTTTTTTGTTGCGCTCGTTTACTCTGAAAAGCGAGAAACATTAATATCTCGTTGTCCAGTCTGAGCGAGAACATTAAGATGGCATCCTGGATTTTTAGAAATTTATCGTTTGTTTTAGATAACGTGAAAACTAGGTTTTCGGTCGTCCAAGGTAAACGAGATTTGAAAATATTGGTTTGTGTTCTGTGATTGTCACTTGGCTGTGAGTTGAGTTAACCCACTGGGGATGCATTGATTAGAGATGGTTTTATGTTTTTTTGATTGTCATGGAAATTCAAATTGCGAGCATAATGCCATTCCGTCTGTTGATGAAGATGAAGGAACATCTTTCTCGCAAGGTGATAGTTTTGTCATCTTAGTATCTAAGAAGTAGAGACGAATTTTACTTTAACCATTCATCAAAAGGCAAATTCTACGCGTATTGGTTGGCTGGCCTAAGGTAATTCGTCCTTCATGAAATGTCATTGTCAGTATAATGTTTTCACCGTCCTTTTGGTGGTAGTGAAATGTTATATTTCACTGCCTCCTGTGTTGTAGAGAAATTTCAATTTCATGTTTGAGATGTTAACGTGAATGTCTCATTTTTCTTCTACTGGTACGAAGGAACCAAGGTTTTTACAGAGTGATTTTTGCTTGTTTTACATTCATAAAACAAGAGAGTATCATGCCATAGTCGATTGGGTAGTTGGGATTGTTTGTTTCATACAAACTATGGTACACTTGAAGACATAGATTCACAGAATATTTCATTTTAATTTCGTTATCTTTGAAAATGGATAATGGCGTCTTCGGTCTTCCCAGCCTTCAAAATATCTGTATTCACTGGTTATGAATATATAGTTTTAGACTTTCTGTAGTGAAGGGTCAAAATGTCAATGACTTTACATTTTATGGCTTAACAATGAATCCGGCTTAACCATGAATCAGTGGATTAAAAGAGGCGAACGAGTAAATCAACCATGAAGGATACTTCCGTGTCAAAACTTTGAAGGATATTTTTGTCCTAAAAATATTAGAGCCTAACTCGTTAGTGAATCACTGATTTGAGTCCGAGATTTCCACTCCCTTGATCCGAACACCCCCTCCCTATAACAAAAGTGTTTCAGAAACGTTTCTACTCGTACATATGAATCATATAGTCAATGATTTTGGCCAAAATCAGAAGTGTAATCTGGTCAAACTTGAAGAAAAGAAACGTTTCTACTCTACATATGAATCATATAGTCAATGATTTTGGCCAAAATCAGAAGTGTAAAATGGTCAAACTTGAAGAATAATGCTTCTGAAAATGGTGAGATTCAATCGAAACTACCACCTCGTGTCTAGTATATGAGGGCTCAACCACTGTTCTACGTGGTTATTTACGATAATATATTTTATTTTTATAAATGTTTATATACCTATTTATAACATATCAAATCTTATATTTTACGATTTACCGTCAACCATGAATTCCCGTTTCACGATTCAACCTACGCATTGTTTTTCAACAATAGAAAACGAGTCATCCTCCGCTTCATGCTTTCAATACCTTGCTAGGGAGGGTACTAATTTTCATGTAAAACAGAGATATTTCTAATTTGTTTCATATGGAATTTAGTACCCTCTCTAGTGAACTGGTCCACCCATTATCAAGATCGTTATTTACTATAATAGCCTTTTTCAGTGGATCATAAGGAAAAGTAAAATGTTAGGAACCAACCTTGAATCCGTAAGAGCATAAGAGTTTACACTCCGTGGATAAAACCGTGCCTTGTTCACCTTTTTTTAGTTTTAAAATAATCGTTGCATTCTAAATAACTAGATTTATTTTTATTTATTTTTGAAGCATGAAATTAATAAAAAACCAATTACACGGTTATTACACGTGGGAATGTGATTCCCATAGAGTCGCTCAAAAGAATTTGATTAAGAAAAGCCGGATTCGTCCATTCCCAAATTGATTTTGATAGGTTTCCGGCTTGACTACCATCGGCTGCAAAGTTTGTCACTCCATCTACGACTTGGTTTCCTTCTCTATAGTTATGTTGAATAGTAGAACATGGAATTTGTCGCATTCATTGTATGATTTCCTTAATCATTTCAGAGATATACCATGAAGCTTCTGTTGGATTGTTGATGAAGTGCACGAGATTTTCTGAGTCCGTTTCGAATATGACTTTAGTCCAATTTCTTTCATTTGCTGCTCTGGTTGCTAAAAATGTTGCCCACGTTTCCGCTGTTAATGTTGTGGTTGTACCTAGAGGTTGTGCAAGAGCCAATACCGTGTGCGCGCTCGAGTTCCTGCAATTGAATCCTGCTCCCGCCATACCCGGGTTGCCTCTCGCTGCACCATAAATATTTATTTTATACCAATCTGGTGGTGGTATACTCCAACCCACTAGAATGGTTGCATGGGATTTTGTGATGTTTGTTGTGAATCCGGAAGGACTCTCCCTTGGGAGAACTGGAGGGGAGGTCATTTTTGCCCATTCAAATTCATGTTGGTGTGCAAAAGATCTCGCCATGGTGTCGTCATGGGTGGAATGCTTATGGTTGAATAAAAGCTCATTCCTGGTAGTCCATATAGACCAGAAGAGGAAACAACAATATGTGATAGAAGAGGTATTACCTCGAGATTGCAACAATTGAGAAATTGTTGTTTGGTGGTTTATGATAATTGGTTGGTGGTTACCTTAGGGATGGTTTGCTGATATGCGGTTAGATAGGGTGTTCCAAGTGGACATAATCATTGGACAATGAATTAACATGTGATTGGCTGTTTCAGGCTCAAAATTGCAACGAGGGCATAGGTTGGAAGTTGAGAGATTGATGTGATGGAGCAGAGATAAGGTTGGTAAACCTTCGTTTATAGCTTTCCACAAGAAAAGATGAATTTTTGGAGGACACGGTAAGGTCCATAAAAATTTTGTGTTTGGGAGGGGTTGAGTGTGAGGTCGTGGGAGAGAGTTGTTTTTCTGTTGGATCAGACAACTGTATCCGGATGTTGTGGTATATTGATCAGATTTAGAGTGAGGCCAAATAATTTTGTCTGATGTGTTGTTGAGGGGGAGGTGAATGTTTATAATATGATAGGTAAAATTGTTGTGGAGGATGCTCAGCTGATCGTGATTCCAGTTATGGGAAATTGGGTCGATTAAGTCTGCGACATATTGGATTGGGTCGCATTGGATTTGATCAAGGTTCTGAAAATGGGTTATCCAATTTGCTTAGATAGGGGTATCCAAACCATTTCCTATTTGGTGAAATATATGGTTTTTGACAGTAGGTATGAGAGATGCGATTTGTTTTCATTGTGGGCTGGCAGTAGTGGGTATTGATATCGTACCTTGCAATATCGGCTGGTGGTGGAGGTATTTCTCGTTGAAGAGGATTGAGCAAATGAAATGTGGTTGGTCTTGAATATTCCAATTTTTTTTAATGAACAGAGCTTTATTGTGAGACTGCTCTTCCTGATACCTATCCCTCCTTCCGCTATTGGTTTGTTTAGCTTGTTCCATCCTAATGGGTGAAGCTTCCGGACCGAAGAATCGTGACCCCAGAAAAAATTCCTGGTGATATTATCAATTTGTTTGTGAACATGGGTAGGGGAAATCTGTGTTTGCATGAGGTGATTTGAGGTTGGCGTTAAGTAGGTTTTTATTAAAACTAGTCTTCCTGCAGGGTTAAGGAATTTTGAGATCCATCCTTGTGCTTTGCGTGCCAATCTCTGGAGTAGTGGTTCAAAGATGTGACTTGAGGTCCTCCCATGTTTTAATTGAACTCCTAAGTATACAGGTGGGGTTGAAGTAGTCGGCATGCCGAAGAATTGGTGGAGGTTATCTATGTGATGTTGTTGTAGCCTTGGGCGGTGAATGATGGTTGATTTTGCTGCATTGATAATTTGACCAGCTGAAGAGCCGTATGATTGAAGAATTCATTGGAGGTGATTATTAATTTCTTGGGTAGCTGTGTATGTGATGAACAAGTCATATACATACATTAAGTGAAGGATGGGGGGTCCCTTTTTTGAAATTCTGATACCTTGAATTAGATTTTTTGCTTCCAGTTTGGCAAGATTTGTTGAAAGAATTTCCGCACAGATGATGAAAATGTAGGAGGATATGGGATCACCTTGTCTTGTGCCTCTGGTAGGAGTAATGAATCCATACGGTGTACCATTGACGTTGACTGAGTAAATTACCGATCTGATACAGAGCATGATATATTCTACAAATATTGATGGAAAACCTAATTTTGTAAAAGCCTTTTTGATGAATCCCCAGTGTAGGCTATCATATGATTTTTGGATGTAAAGTTTGAGAGCTATTTTTTGGGGTTTTTAGTGGTTGAAGATGTTTTGATGTGATGAAATAGTTCACTGGCAATTGTGATGTTATCATTTATTGATATCTTAGGAACGAAGGCACTTTGATATGGACTTATTAAGAAAGGTAAGAGAGGACGTAATCGGTTGACTAATATTTTTGAGATGATTTTGTAGGTGACATTGCAGAGGCTTATCGGTCTGAATTGGGATGGTTTAGTTGGGTTGTCTACTTTTGGGATAAGAGTGATGTTTGTATGATTCATGAGAGGGTGGATTTTCAAATTATCGAAAAAACTTCGAACCATAGCAATTAATTGAAGATGAGTGGTGTCCCAGAAAACTTTAAAAAACTTACTTGTGTATCCATCTGGACCAGGAGCACTTTCAGAGTTGATGGAGAACAATGCTTGCTTGATTTCCTTTGTCGTTACTGTCGCCGAGAGTTGGTCACATTGGGATGGAGTCAATCTTGGAGTTATATCTTCAAAGAGTTCTTCGTCCAAAGTTGTATTTGGGGCCGTATATTGAGTGGTGTAATGATCAAGGATGATTTGGATCACTTCATCTTTATCATTGACCCAGTTGTTGTGTTGATCCTGTAATTGCTTTATGTTGTTGCGGCTGCGGTGGATGGTTGCCTTGGTATGGAAGAAGGTGGTATTATTGTCTCCTGATTGGAGCCATTGAATTCTGGACCTTTGCTGCCAGTATGTTGCATGGCATTGAAGTAAGGTTAGGTGATGATCGCGTAGTTCCTTCTCGCTCTGTATCTAAAAATTTATATATTCACCGTTGTGAATAGCACATTGGTGTTGAGCCATTTTAATCTGTGTTGTTGATTTTCGAATTAAATTTGGAAGATGACCAAAAGTGTCTTTGTTCCAGTTCATTAGTATTTGTCCTGTTGTGATTAACCTGAGTTGAAGATCCAAGGTAGAATCTGAGTCGCTTTGTTGTGTCCAGGCGGTTTCGAAAATTTGCTTGAGATGTTGATGTGTCAGCCATAGATGCTCAAACTTGTAGTTTTTTTGCCCCTGCCAGTCTATTGCTTTAGTGTGCAGCAGGATGGGTGCGTGATCCGATGCAATCCTTGGAAGGTGGGTGACTCCTGCATGAGGGTTCGCAGTTCGCCAGTGTTGGGTTGCAATTGCTCTATCTAGTCTTTCCATAATGTTGTCTTGACCTTGTTGGTTGTTTGTCTAAGTGAATGGATCTCCTCGAAATCCAAGATCGATAAAACCCATCTGGTAGATCATTGTTAGGAACGGTTGAGTCTGACTATAAGTGACTTGTCTGCCACCTTTTTTCTCCGATTGATCCATGATGTCATTAAAGTCCCCTATTAGGAGCCACGTAGTTGAGATGTTGGTATTTGGGAAGATTGTTGGGAAATCTTGCCACAATTCTGTTCTTGCATATGGATGAGGAGGGTCGTAGATGCCAGTACACATCCACGGTTGTGCCGGGTCAGGTGGAGTAATGATGACATGAATGTAACTTTGTGACTGGAGAAGAACTCGTATGTTTAGGTTATTCCACATAAGACAGAGTCCACCTCTACGACCTACTTTAGGAACTGAGGTAAGGTTTTGGAATTGAAGCGATCGAGCAAGATGTGACATATGTCAGTCATTTGTTAAAGTTTCTGAAAGGAAAATGATATCGGGTTTATGCAAAGATACTAGATCCCGTAGGTGTTGAATAGAGGTTTGATTGTTAATGCCTTGGCAGTTTCAGGCTAAAATGTTCATCTTGGGCCTAGCACGGCTTTGGGCTTTAAAGCAGGATTTGAAAGGAAACCGAATTTGGTATTGAAAATGGTTGATAAGACCGTTTGTTGATGTAACTGATTTTGTTTGTAAACACCTGATGACTCCCACCAGAGAAAAATGAAGAACTCACAATTATGAAACTTAGAAGAAATTTTAACCTAGAAGGTGTGCTTTATATTACAGCACTTGCAAGAAATATTTTTTGAAATTCAATTATAACCTGAGTGCTGTAAAAAACTATAGTCTAAAGGCGTGCTTTATAAAACAGCACTTACAAAATTGCAGTACAACTTAACTTAGAAGGTGGTGCTTTATAATGCAGCACTTACAAAGAAAATTACAAGAAATAGAAGGTGGAGAATGTTTAGTTCACTTCTATAACTACTGAATGTTCGTGAAAAGGAGGTTACCAAGCACCTCCTAAAGACTTCAGTCTTGAAACTAGAACAGATTCGAAATAAACGAACTAAAATAGCAGGAAGGTTAGAAAAGTGGAAAGCAAAGATAACAACTTGGAAAGGAGGAAACAAAATCTAATAGCTTAAGTGGACTTACCTGGGGGCTTGGAATGATCATAGGAGCTTAGGGTTGGGAACTGAGGAGGAAATCTTCATTTGGACTAGATTTACTTATTAAAAAAGAAAGAGAGACGGAAAGATTTTCTTTTTTAAAAAAAAAAAATTGAACCTCAGATAACAAGCCCAACTGCCCAAGCCCATAGCCTAATTGTACTCCATTACAACTTTTCGATTCATGATCAGTTACCTGAACATTACACCTCTGAACCAATGGAATGAAGATTTCCATTGAAAGATATGTCTTTTAACTTCATTGACGACGGACTCCGCTTCTTTGTGTCTCTTTTTAGCCACCACCTTTGTATTCATTTCTTTCCATAATGTCCACACAACAATAAAATGGATCAGTTTCCCATTTTTCCTAGCTAGTCGATTCCCTTGACTTGCTGACCATTTTTCCATATTCTCTTTTATAGATGTATTATGTGAGCATGGAGATTGCAACTTTGCACTCAAATAGTCTCATATTGTCGTTGCAAAGCTACAATGTAGGAATATATGATCCATTGATTTCTCCCTGGCATTACAAAGGCTGCAAAAAGTATTTTCTGTTCAACACCTCTTTTCACCAAGTTGTCCATAGTTGGTATTGCATTATGGACTACAAACCATGAAATTTTTTTTTACCTTTCTGGGAGTTTCTTCTTCTTCCATATGAATATAAAGTCGTTTATGCTGCTTCTAGTATTGTGCTTCATGATCCATGCATGGCCCTCTTTGACTGAATATGTTGTACTATTGATACAAGAGAGAATGTCTGGGCCATAAATTAGAATAGGAAGGTCTCCTAATATGTTCAATAAATGGGTCAGTTCCCTTGTTACTGCATTTGCTGAATTAAGTCTACACCATTAGCTTCTTTGAGACTTGTAACTTTGTATGCATTCCGGTGAGTTAGGTAAAATGGAGTCTCTCATATCCATTTGTCCTTCCAAAGCCTACCTCTTTCACACATGTGATGGTTGTTGAAGACATCATCTGTAACAACTCCTTTTCCTGTTGAATTCACCTCTAGAAACCTTTCCTATATGGAAAATTTTATTTTTCAGCCAACACATTTGAATAATGCTCCTCCAAATTACAGTCTTCTCATCGCAAAATCTTCAGTTTCATTTTGTTAGTAAGTTTTTATTAACTGCTTTGAGACTTCTTAGACAATTTTCTCCCATTTATTTTGGTTTGATGAGTCTCTCTCAAGCCACCCAACTAGTTTTCTTCCTTTGAGTTTTGGTTCCCTACAAAAATTCTCTCATTATTCTTATAGTATCTTTTCCACAGACTTTGGCATTGGTCGGAGATGCATGAAATAAGAAGGAAGATTGAATGGTGCATTATTTATAAGACATACTTTTGCTCCTCTTGATAAGGAGCTTCTTCTCCACTTAGCTAGATTTTTATTTAATTTTTCTATTACTTTTTCTATTTCGGAAGTCAGCTTAGGTGTGCTTCCTAGTGGTATGCCCAGGTATTTGATGGGAAAAGTTTCTACTTGACAATGTAGAATTGAATCAATATCTCGAATCTTATTTTTTGCTCAAATGCTCACTACAATACTCTTGTCTAGATTGACCTTTAGCCATATAATTGCTTTATATACTTGCAAAACCAACACCAAGTTCTCAGCCACTTCCTCCTTAGCATCTAATAAGAAATGTATATTATCTACAAATTGCAGATGAGTTACTTAAGCTTTGAGTTGATGTTGAATCCAGTGAGCATATTGAGTTGCTCTGCCTTGTTCAACAGTTTAGTCAGCGCTTCTGCTACCAATAAGAATAGAAATTGAGCTAATGAATCTCCTTCTATTAGCCCTATGTGGTGTTGAAACTTGTTGGATGAGTTACCATTTACAAGTATAGAAAATTGAGTTGAAGCCAGACACTGATTTTTACATTAGGTGCCGAATCCAGGTCCTTCCAGAAGATTGTCAATGCAGTGCCAGTTAACATTATCGAAGCTTTATATATGTCTAGTTCACAGAGAATTCCTGGAATCTTTGTCTACAATCTTTAGTCTAGCAGTTCCTCAGCAATCAATATACAATCTTGAATTTATTTCCATTGTGCAAAAGCTCACTGGTGCTTAAATATTAGCTTGGGGATTAACACCTTGAATCTCCAGACCTGACCTTCGAGATTATTATATACATGCTTCCAACTAGACTTACGGGTTTGGAGTGTTTTGGATTACTTGACTCCTATGTATCAGGTTGTTGATGGTGGATTTTCGTTTAAGGCTAAAATTGTAAAAGCCGAAATTATGCGCTAACATCCTGCAAAGGATAAAGCCACTGATAAAATAGAGAATACTTATCCATTGACAACTTATAGCATTATCAATTAATGCATGACCAGCCTTGTATTTCCTGTACTGGTTCACTCTTATTATTATTGGTGTGGCATGACGACTGAGTGTTGCTCTCAGCAGAGCAACACGAATCTCCAAGTATTAAATAAGGAGGCATGTACGAAATACCCGTACAGGCTATAACTCTCGGAGTGTTATACTAGCCCGATCGAGCATCAGGACTGTCCGTATCAGTCTCAGAAACGATCACGACCATCCAACTTCACCGGCATGATTGGATGGCTTAGATCGGATCCATAACCCCCAGACAGGTGTTGGCGTATTCACCACCGACCCAATGCGGGCCCCGCATGGTCGGCCTCCCCAAAAGGGTAGCATAGCTTGCTAATACGTCCATCAAAAGCAGCGCGGACGTGAAACCCTAAATTAGGGTTTGCGGCACATTACATGTGTCGCAAATCGGTCTCAACCATCCATCTTCGCAGACATAGATGGAGGGTGTAGATATAGATTCAAAGGGACCCAGAGGATGTCAACACAAACACCGTGGGCCCGCCTACATACATGACCAATCGGTCAGGACCAACTATGGTTGGTCGTCCCAATTCGTGTGCCCAAACAAGGCATGACGCACGGCCGGCAAAAACGTAATTAGAGCTTGTGTTGCGATCACGAGCGTTCATCTTCTCCTGATCGGATGAAGGGTTTAGGAGTAGACTAAGCAGGTCCGGTGAGCATCAACATGATCACTGTGGACCCATCTATCTCCACACCCGATCGGCCAAAGCTTATCATGCCTGGTTGCCTCGATTCGCACGCCCAAACTAGGCGTGGCCACACCTCCCATTGCAAACTAATCTCGACCGCTCAACTTTTCCGGAAAAATTGAGTGGCTTAGATCACGTTTCTATGGGATAGTAAAGTATAGGCGTGTACACCAGCCAGCCGTCGGCACGCCGGACTGATCGGCCAAGACCGACCAAGTTTGGTCGTCACGAAACGCGCGCCCGAAGTAGGCTTGTCACGCGGCCTTTGTGGCACAAAATTTCGGTCACAAATCGATCCTAGCCGCTCCTCTTTACCGGAAAGATTGAGCGGTCCAGATCACGCATTCATGGGGAAGCAAGGTATAGGCGCCTATACCGGCATGCCGTTTACACGCATGCACAATCGGCCTGGCCAAAAAATGCAACCCGAGCTTGGTTTCGACCAAGCTGAAGAGTGATGCTTGCGCACATCTTCACAAACCCTAATTCCACTAACAGTCGCAGATGAGTGTCTCAAAGATCATCTCGTCTTTCAACTTCACCTGCTTGGTTATACAACCCTGGTCAGGAGTTAACTGGTCAATGAGGTGTCATGGTGATTATCATCCGCCACTCTACCATACCATGTGGTCATCCAAGTCAGGACTTGCTTGCGCAGCCTCCAAACCATCACATGAAGTAGGCTGGACATGAAGCTATTTTAAGACGCTCAAACAACGATGCTTCATACATGCTGAGTATATTCGATGCATTACTTGCATAGAATACACACGATACTTCACAAGTATCGACTTCCTAAATAACTTAGTTATTTAATCTAGCATCATATGCTGCTTTCTGTAGGTCCCACGATCCACACACTCGAGACATCAATCATGTCACAAACTGGGGGATACATACTGGGGTATTGGTCTGGCGGTTTACACCGTGCAGCGCACAACGCTCCATAACAAGAACGTGTCAGGAAGTCATGGACGGATAGTGATGATGGGAGAAGTGGGCAACACTGATCGTGTAACACTAATACACGCAACTCCACTACTCCATCACTCCACTACTCCATCACTCCACTTTCTCCACTTCCCATGAGAGACATGGGTTAGGCTCAATGACTTGTATAAATAGGTTCTCCTCCCTATTTTCAAACAAGACAAGACAATAGAAGCAAGTGTTGATACAACCATATTCAAACACCGGAACTGATAGCTTACATTCTGCAAGCCAGTTCAGCTTTCTGATACAAGTCATACATAGCCAACACCTTCACAATCTCAACACCTTCTTCGCTTCCCTCCCTAAGACCAACCCCATCTCCTTCACTTTGTGACTGAAGCAAGCTTGGAACGACCATTTCTTGGTTTAGGCCAGAATTGTACAGATTGATTTCTCGAATCACAAAGCACTCCCGTGCAGTGGATTTGTTTAGGGTTTAGATTCATTCCTCATCCACACACCCCAAATTACCAAATTCGGTAAGAATAGTTTTCACCCATAAACACAAGTATAAGGCTTATAAAAGCATACTTGAGTCTTTCATCCACTTTTTCAGTGTCATAGAATTTCTTTATAACAACCATGATGTCTTGTTTCACCACTGAGCATGCCATCTTGAAAACTCCATGGGATATCCATTTGTCCCTGGAGATTTGTCATCTCCACAACTATTTATAGTATGTCAGAGCTCTTATTCTTCAATTGGTTCTTCAACCCATGTTCTCTCTTCCATAGATATCTTACTGAAATTTGCAATATCGAGTTGTGGCCGCCATCTGTGATTCTCTTTGAAGATGTTTGAGAGTTTTGGGTCGAATATTTCTTAATATCATCCTGGCTGGAATATTTTTCATTGTCAATCACCAGTTTCTTAATATCCTCCTGGTTGAATTCTGTTTCTTCTCCCACAACCACCCTCTTTTAAATATTTAGGTTTGGCTCTTGTAAGCAACTTTTTGTGTTCATTTATTCTTATATGCTTGAGTGCCACCTCAGAGTTGATTCTTTCCACCAGTTCATCTATGTTCAACCTTTTATCTTCTTTACATTTATTCAACTCATTTATTTCGCTCACCGGTTCTTCTTTTTTCTTGATTATCTGCCCATACTGCATTTTAGCCCGTATTTTCAAGAAAACTTTGTAGGTTTGTTGTTTTTTGAACCATATACATCTTGCTGCTCCATTGAAGAGCATGGTGTTCCACCAAGTCTCCAAATTGCTCAAAAATTTTGGATTATGGAGCCAAAATATTTCCACTTTAAATAGGGGATTGTGGTTAGGAGCACATGAGAGTGGTCAGATGCATTTATGGATAGAACTACTTGAGACACATTTGGATACTTAGTCTTAAAAACTGGTGATACTAGCATACTATCAAGTTTGCACAAGATATGGTTATCCGACATATTTTTCCATTGTACAACCCTCCAATTATTGGTAGATCAATCATTCCATGCTCAGCCATAAATTCATTGAATATCCCTTTCCCTATTCTTAAACCTCCATGTCTTTTTCTTTCCCACTCTCTTAAAAATCACATGCAATACATCATTCTTCTTCACATCATCTTGTTAAGAATTCTAATTCCTCACAGATCTCCAGTCATTCATCAAGGAGAATATACATTGATGAGAGTCTACATAAAACCATCCTCCTTGTTTTTGAATCTCTGGATCATTGTGTAGGATGATATTTATTTTTACAAACATTCCACCTTGTCGTCATCCCAAATAGTGAGCATTTTTCTTCTCAACCCTTGTGATGGTATCATGCTCCACTTAAGATTCTCATTTTCCTACAGTAACTTGGTTAGCCAACTAGTAATCACCATCATTCTTGTTTCCTGCACCACCACTACTGTGAGTTTGAATTTCTTTATCAATTTCTTCAAATTTTCAATCTTGTTTATCCTATTTAGACTTATTGCATTTCATGTTAGAATTGTTGCGTTAGATACTAATAACTCCAAAGCCCACATATTTGCATCTTTATTTGCTCTTTCACCCGAATCTTTGCCTAGAGTTGTAAGGCCTAGTATATAAATTTCTATTATGCCTACAAATATTCTTTGAAATTTTTTACTCCTCTCGTGCTTGGTGCCTAAATTGCATCTTACTTCCATCAACAATTCTACAGTATTGGAGATTGTTTCAATGTTGTTTTTTTGCATCTGATTCAACTGCTCTATGTGTATGATCACTTTACATCTCTAATTTTCATATGCGAGTTTTCATATATGGTAAGAGAATTATATTTATTTGTAATAGTGATAGAGAATGAATCGGTTGAACCCACCAAGCATTGGTATGTCAAGTTTGGTTGTCATATTTGAACTCCAAAACTTGAAACTGCTTGATTAGATTACTAGAGTCAGCTTCCTTAGGTTATACTAGGATCAATAAAAATATTGAGGCTCGCTCGTGTTGCTCTGAAGAACCTGAAGACGTATCAACGAACACATCATCCTTCTGTTCGAGTTTAGCAACACAAACTTGACTTGTTACATTTCTATCTACGTTTTTTTCCATGTCATTTAGATTGAAAACCTAATATAAAATATCTCTAGTATTGATAACTTTAGGATTGATTACATACCTAGAAAAATATGTTTAACTACATGAGTTTAAGGAAGTAGGCGTACGAAAACTGTTTCATAGTTAAAAGGAATCAAAGGATCTAATATCGGACAGATCCCTTAATCAAGGATCTCTTGTTAGAGCATTGCTCGGTAGAACTCACAAGTGTTGCTATCTCAAGATTGTCGTCAAAACTATATCTTGATTTCTAGTCTACAATTAGTTAAGTCTCGGAAATATTGTTGGGAAACAATGGATCACGACAGTCATCATTGCGTTCTACTGTTTGAAGGAGAAGATCAATCGAAGCTTTTGGAGAACTTCATCAAAAAAAGGTAAGTGAAGACTGAACCACCTATTTCTCAAGTTATATTCACTTTTCTATCATTGAGACGATGTCGCATAACTAATTAGACTATCATGCATATACAAGAATTTAGAGTCAAGTTTATCTTGGTAATTAGTTCTCGAAATATAATGAGTAAGCTTAATGAACATTTATTCATACTTGATGAATTTCGTCTACGGACAATATATTGTTCGGAATCAAAATAATGATTCAAGTTTTATTATTCAGAAATATCCTGGAACAATGATTTGTGTCATTGATGTTATTCGGGAATGTTTTGAATCGATTTAGAGTGAAATATAGAACTACTATAAATTCAGATACAAGACAGTGTTATCAATCTTACAAACTGAGAAAACTGTTGTAAGTCTGAAGCCGTATTACATGTACTCGTACAAGTAGCGGAGTAGCTATATATCGACTTGCAGATTTTTAGTAAGCATATCATTATGCACATCCTGTAGAAAATATGTTTAACTCGTGAACCGGATCGGTACGCACACCCGTATGCGAGATGTAAAGGAATATGGTCATGGAACCGGTTTAGTATCTATACCGGCACACGTACCAAAACAGTTATGTGTTCCGGAACTCGGTTGTGTATCCATACTGGTACGCATACCAAAATAGTTTTGTGGACTCCGGAACCTGTCATGGTCTTAAGGTACACATACCGGTACGCATACCTAAATAGTTCTTTGGATTCCAGAACTTAGTTTGGCTTAATAGTTTACAAACCGGTGCACGTACTATGACTGACTCGACGCACGAACGACTATGGTATTTGTACTTTGTACACCTACTAACCATGTCGATTATTTTCAAATGTGATAAAATTATTTCTACGAGATAATTAACATTTGATCAATTCTCTAAAAACACTAGACTTATTTGATCACATGATTATGACTCAAGGTTAATGTCTTAAGTGTTTATGAAAATGAATATTAAGCTCATAAGTTCAAATCGGCTAGTTTCGGCTAACCACCTTGAACATAGTCTTTATACACGGTTCGGTTACAGTTTCACCTAACCAGAGTATATATCTTGTTTATGTAAATCAGATTCAAAGATTCATCTAACGGTGGATATTGATTGCTTGGTTCCAAATCTATCTTAGCTTAAACATAAAGTAACCTATGCTTTGAATGTCTATAAAAGGGGAACTTCAAGCAACTGGGATTTTTGAATCCCGACATTACTTTTTGGTGTGTCTTAGTTGTAACTAGAGTCATCTTCTTCATAACCCTTTTATGGTTTAGCGACTACAAAGACTTCATAGGGATTCGTGAAGCCAGATCCAGTTATCTTTTCTTGATAACTCGAGTATCCTGATGTTAATCGATTGTTAAGATGCTCACTTGGTCAAGATAGATAGAAATAATCAAAGTTCTCTTCGTCTCAAACTTTGATGATTCCACAAGTTTTATACTTGTGACATGAATAATAATCTAGGTTGCACTTCGGTTTCATAAGTACGGATTTTGAGGTTAGCTAGACTTTGTCTATTGTTATCAATTTTCATCACCTTGATCAAATTTTTTGATCGTAAAGGAAATCACATATAGGCTTAATCTATGGGAGGAAATCAGTTTAAAGCCTTCAATTGAGTTGAAGCAACTCTTAGTTGGTGTGACGTCAGCTAAGGAAATGAATTGCGCGGAGTCCTGCTGGGATTCAAGAGGTGTTAGGAGCGCGAATGTACCTTAGTCAGTGGGAGACTCAATTAGGGATCAACTACATTCCAGTCAAAGTTAATTGATAGTAGGTTATTGCCTGTAGCGGCTTAATACAGTTTGGTGTTCAATCTGGACTAGGTCCCGGAGTTTTTCTGCATTTGCAGTTTCCTCGTTAACAAAACTTTTGGTGTCTATGTTATTTATTTTTCCGCATTATATTTTTTATCTTTATAATTGAAGTTTCACAGGTTGTATTTTAATCAATCATAGTAGATACATCCGACCTAGTTTTTTGGATATTGTAGTTACCCAAAATCGGTGAGAGGCTAAAGTGAAATTCTAGGGTTTCTGAAAGTGAGTTATGGGAGGTTGAGCACGAACCGTATTCTCCTAAACCATGCACAGTTGTCGTTCAAAGGCTGCTTCAGTCACATGAGAGGTTAGGTCTGGTCTTAGGGAGGAAAGCAGGTGAAGAAAGAGATCAGAGAATTCTAGGTTTTGAACAAGAATTGCTCTGAGATTTTATGAGAAAGTTTTGTGTTAGCTTGGAGAAATAGATTATAGCTGAATTCTCTAATCTCAGGTCGGTGAAGATAAGGATTGCTTGCAGTGTCGTGCAGAGCAATTCTCCCGTCTCTTCAGGGATAAATAAAGATAAACTAGGTTGAGTTTATCCTATTATTACACCGCCTTTACTCTCTTCAGCGGTGAGAAATAGGTCGGGTATTTCTCACACGTGTGGTAAACCGCCAGACCAAAACCTTAATTGATATCCCTCTATTTGTGTGAAGCTGAGTCATCCTTTGTGATGATGTGTTGAGAGAAAAATATTCTCTTTAGACGAGTTGGCTAAGATAGATATTCTCCGATTTATGAGAATGAATAGGATGAGTCACGTGAAAAGGCATGGAATGCCTCAGGAATCGTGTGCAGAGTGTGAGAGGAGATGAGATTGAGCTCCCTCTCTCCATGGACGGTCACATATGTCATGTAGAGATCGTATTATTGTTTGTGGGTCCCTTTGTTGAGGATGCGGAGCTCAAGAGACCTTATCCACGTTTTTGGATAAACATGTATAGTTCAGGATCAATTTACTAGCCGTGAGTGTGTTTGAGAGGCTGAGAAATAGGCTTGAGCCCTAGGTAAGGCGTGTGCATCATGGGGAATATTCGGCCCTGTCTGACATTTCCCGAGAGATTTGAATCTCTCCGAGATTTTGCGGAGAAATGTGAATCTCTCCGGGATTTTGAAAAGATATGTGAATCTCTTTGAGATATTGTGGAGAGAGATTTTGGGGGGAGATGTGAATCTCTCCTGGATTTTGAGGAGAGATGTGAATCTCTCTAAGATTTTGCAGATAGATCTAAATCTCTTGAAGATTTTATTGACGGATCTGAATCTCTCTGTGGTCATCTAGGATTCGTCTTGAAGAGATAGAAAGGGATTTGTGCGCCCGATTAATGTCTCTGCGAGACTTTGGCTCACTTGTATTTGACCAGCATATTTTGCAGAGATGTGCTAGGAATCAACTGTGTCTATATGATGGTGCCGACAAGACCAGTGTATCTCGAAAGGATGTTTTAGGAGTCCGTCGAAAGGTCCCGGAGGCAGAATAACCAGTGTATCTCGCGCGGATGTACTAGGAACTATCCAGAAGCCTCAGTAAGTCGAGTCAGAGCCTATAGTAGACATGACCAGTGTATCTCGTGATGATGTACTAGGAATCAATCTTTCATCTCAAATAGGGTGAGTCGTGCTTACAGGAGTCATGTATGTCTCCGCTCTGGGTCATAAGTCTGTCGTGGACGTTTTTACGCATCTACAGAGCATACATGACCAGCAGTGTCTCGTCGAGGATGTATACTAGGAATCATCTCATCACAATCAGCTGCATCTCGTGAAGACATGCTGGAATTGTGGTTGTTCTGGTTCATAAGTCTGTCGGGGACGTTTTACGCTCTACAAAACCAACGTAGGAGTCACAACATCACGACCAGCTGTATCTCACGGGGATGTATACTAGAAATCGTGGCCATGAGTGCCTTGAGTACCAAGGGCTTAATCTCTGCAGTGAGAGTTGAATTTGTATATGGTCTTGAAATGACATTTTTGCCCCTTATCCAAATTTCACCATCTACATATACGACTTGATTGATTTTTGGACATTGGTATTTGGTACTGTCCAAGTAATCTCTTGGTGATTAGGCTCGCAAATTAATTCTGTAAATATTCTAATCACAAGAAAGAGAGATATAACTCTAGATATTATTCCTTGATTGAGTTTAACTCTCGAAGTTGTATTGAATTTGTCCATACAGATTGCCTAAGAAAAAGTTGGTAGTGAATTTTGGTACCCCTGCATTTCCAACCATGATATAAAAGAGCTTCCCGAATTTTCACGTGTAGTAATCATCGTTTAAAGTTTGGACCATGAGGACCTTTCATGATGCTATAAATAATGAAGAACAACATAAAAATTCTCCTAGGTACTGTATATCGACCATGAAGATTATGATGGTTAGTTTCACATTTATTTTTGTCTCTGAATTTACAAAGGTTATCATGGTCAATAAATTTATACCATGACAACTTAGAACAGTCGTTAACGTCTATAACTTCAAACCATGACGTCTTATGAGAATCGTTATCGTCTATAAATTTGAACCGCGATTACTTCTCATGGTCAATTTCTGGTTTAAAATTTAAAAGAGTCCCACCACGATAATTCTATTTTTGTTTTTGTTTTTCTTTCTAGTTTGGAGTTTAAATGAGTCATCATGGTCGTGGTTCTATCAACCATGACGATTGTAAAATTTAATGTATAAAAACAGAAAAGAATAAAGAAAATAAGAGAATGCATATATTTACATTAAAAAAATTACAAAAAAAAAAACAACTAAACGAATAAAAAGTAAAAGTAATTAAACAAATTATTTAAGAAAAAAAGAGGTCTTTTGGCCGACTGGTACCTTGATGATGGGACTATTATTTGGGAAACTCTTGAGGTGGCTAAAGCTATGATTATTATTGAATATGGGGGCCCAGATAGAGGTTTACATCTTAATATTAAGAAAACAGAGGTTTTTTGTCCGAGTGCTGATTCTATAAGTTTTTATGAAGATGTTTTTCCTCGAGATCTAGTGAGTCTAGATTTAAATTGTATTAGCGATATGGCGTTGGCTAGAGTTCACAAGACTATCCAGTTAATGTCTTCCATCAAAAAACTCAAAGACCCTAAGAGTGAGATGTTATTGCTTCGTAATTGCACCGGTGTGTCCAGGTTGTACTTTGCTATGCGTACCACCAACCCAGCATCTTGACAACATTGCAACTAAGCTGTTTGATGATCATTTAATCTGGTATTTGAGACTTTTGGTCACAGGTGACGGGTCAGGTTTCGGGCCCTTGAAACAACGACTAGCTACTCTTCCCATCAAGGAAGTTGGTCTTGGCATTTACACTATGGCAGATACCCGACACTATTGTTATCTTGCTTCTCGGAGTCGAACAGTTTCGGTTCAATAGGTGATTCTTGGGAACTTATTTTCTTCAGACAAAGGTTCTGATTATCAGTCGGCACTTCAGAACTTCATCCAGGTATGTGGTTTACCTTCTGACTATTGCGTTGATGATACTCCCCCCCCCCCTTCTATGCACTCCCTGGCAGTAACTTATTTCAACGCAGTTAAGAAGCAAATCCCAAACCAATTCACTATGTCTGCAAGAGATTCCATTTTGTGGCAGTGCAATCGTGTTAAGCATGCTCAAGATTACCTTTTGGCCATACCAATCAGCGGACTGAATCAATGCCTTGGACCAAGAAAGTTTAGAGCCATAGTTTGTTACCGCCTTGGTATCCCCATGTTTACTAAAGGTGGCCTATGTTCAAGTTGTAGTAGACCCATGGATATCTTTGGGGATCACGCTCTTCATTGTGCCAAGGATGTGGGGCTCAAGTTTCGGCATGACCTGGTACGTGACCTAATCGCTGACATCTGCTACAAAGCTGGCGTGCCTGCTCGTAAAGAAGCCGCCCTTGGGTTTTTGTCTGATGATAATAGAGATCTGCCCCCTGCTGACATCCTTGTTCGTAATTGGGAAAATGGTCAGGATGTTTGTATGCATGTTATAATAGAGATCTGCGCCCTGCTGGCATCCTTGTTCTTAATTGGGAGAATGGTCAGGATGTTTGTATGGATGTTACAGGGATCTCACCTTTCACAGGTGAAGGTATTCGTGCTTTTGTCCCAGGCCAAGCTATTTCCGATGTTGTATTGCGAAAACGTAACAAATACTTAGATCAATGTGTTTCGCATGGTTATGGTTTGGGTGTCCTAGCCTTTACCATGTTGGGAGAACTAGGTGAGGATACTTTGTGTTTTTAATAGATTAAAGAACTGTCTAGTCAGTAATGATGTCAGTAGCGGTGTAGGTAAATTTCTTTTTTATAGATTAGGGGTTGCTATTCAAAAAAGGTGTTCGTGCTCAGCTTGTTGCTAGGTTACCAACCAAATTTTTGTATGATTCTACCGACATTTAGTTGTGTTTATTCATTAAAGAAATAACTCGATTCAAAGAGAAAACATTAAAAAATAAAATTATTAACAGGATGATGCAATCTTTAGGGTTGGATACTGTAGGCTTTTAACTATATTTAGACACCCCGTTTCCACCTCCCATGAATGAGGCTAAAACTTACAGCCTCCTTTTAAATATCCCAGCCCCCAATTAAATCAGACAAAAAGGGTGATATATGATCACCTTGCCTAATACCTGATTGTGACCTGAACATATCAGTAGCTCCCCATTAATAAGAAAATAAAATCTAGCGAAACAAACACATCATTTTATCTAGTTTTCCCGATCATGTCCAAAGCCAAATATTTCCAAAACAACATCAAACACATCCCCAATTATTATTATCAAAAACTTTCTCTAAATCCACTTTTCAAACAATGTCGGGCTTGTTTTCTATTTATCTTGAATCAATTACACACAAAACAAATACAAATCTATATGTTCCGACATAATTAGACACCTCTTTTGTTCGAATCTTTCATTGTTCCTTTTAACAAAATATTTGGAGCTGATTTTTTCTTTTTAAAATTTACTCTCTCCGTCCCTATTATAAAGCCGGAGAAGTAAAATTTCATAGTTTCTTTACGTAGGCAGAAGACCCTTATTCCATAT
Organism: Papaver somniferum; assembly: GCF_003573695.1. Lineage (NCBI taxonomy): Eukaryota > Viridiplantae > Streptophyta > Magnoliopsida > Ranunculales > Papaveraceae > Papaver > Papaver somniferum. The sequence goes on along the minus strand of NW_020621603.1, from coordinate 1,784,105 downwards.
ATATCTTTATTTAAGATTATGGGTATCAACAAAACCAAATTATTGTTTCCGGTTATTCCCAAGGTTTATGTTGTTTATTCAAATTCTCTCCTATATTTATGTTGCTTAGTGGGACATAAATTTCTTGAATTAGGATATTCATTAATTAACTTTTAATATGAGTAAATAAGGAAACATTAACAAAACCAATTTTTTTTATTCTACGAAATTTCTATTTCTCCGCCTTTATAATATGAACGGAGGGAGTACATTATATCTGTGGGAAAAGAGTGGTAATTTTACAAGTAAATAGCCAAAGGACTAGTATCGTAGTAAATAACCAAAGGATAGACATCCATATACAATCCTGCCAAAGGGTAGTATCATAGTGAATAGCTAAAGGATATCAACCTATATATTCTAAGTAACCCCCTGACTATCCCTTTGTTTTGAAATGAACTTGGTTCAATGTGAAATGGTCACTTGGTTACGAAAATGGTCACTTGGTTACTCTTTCTTTTCAGACAATTGGGTTCTCACTTCTTAGTAGTTAGTACATAAGACCTTAGTACATAAAGCCCAACCGTTCACTTAGAAGAGAAGGTCCATCACATGAGCCCGAAAATATTTGAATCCAGTTTCCAAATTCTAACAGGTGCTTCACAAAAATTTGCATAAGTCAAATTCGTGCACACTCTAAGCCAATGAGCAACTGCTAAGTTGTCATAACTGACAATCAATCCGCATGTACCAATATTGTGTAGTCAAGTAATCACCTTCTTCGGAAAAGCAAAAAATAATAATTATAAGCTTGCATTCACAAACGGTGAATATATGATCTAGCTGAGCCAGATAGTTTGCAAATCATTCAATTCTTAAATAATGAGCACATTTCAGATCGAGTTATTAGTCATTTGCTTGTATTTACATTATCTAGCATGGTATCGTAATCAGATAATGTGCATAGTTTCCTTAGCATGAACTTCAACAATCTCCACTAATTTGTTATCTAACTGACAATTACGCACCACCTGAACAAAATAAGCACATAGATAAGGCTAACCTCATCTCAAGTATAACAATTGTAGTACCTCCACAGAAGCTGTGGATGAGGCTCGTGGAACATCTACAGCTATATTAGAGGATGACAGTATGAAAAATCCCATCTATATCTATATAACTAACACAGAAATAACAAAAAGCCTAAATTATGATCAACAAACACCTGGAACTTAAGACAATGCCGAAGAATAAGGCTAGTGTTCATGTGCAATCAAACTAAGGAAAATGGATAATGGGGTGATGCAGCCATATATCCCCACTATACATCCTCAAACTCACTAATATGGTATGTGCACCTTAATCCAAGTGAAATCGCTGGGTTAATGATAACATCTACTCCCTCCGTATCTATTATATAGGCGGAATTTTGAATTTTCTTTGTACCAATAGATAGGGGGCCCTATTTTCAAGACGAATTTTCTCACAAATACCCTTATTTATTGTACATAGAAAATTGTGTTAGTAATAAAACAAAGGATAAAACAAGAAAAAAACATGAAAAATGATGAATTCAAGGTAATTTTCTTAATCTAAGAGAATTGGTTCCCTCCGCCTATATATGTGGTACAGAGGGAGTAGTACTTAGTTGTTGTAACTGAATATTTTTCTTTGTTTTTGAGGCTTCTAAGTGAAATCACTTGAACAACCAAAATAAAAGAGAACAGAAGCATTCCCCGTTCCAAAGTTAGCGCCTAGTTTACTAGTGTATTCTAGTAAAACAGTAAAAAAATCACATGTTAATTGGGATGGGAAAATTAGGCTAAGGCCCAACTCATGGATAACCCGTAATATAAGGTCCCTAGTTAAAATAGTTTTATTATTAGGTCCTGAATTAAAAATAAATTTTAATTCGGTTGAAATGATCAGAATAACCTTCACTATATAAGTATCTAACCTAGGTTTTCTATCAAACCGACACATTCATTTCATTTCAAGAGAGAGAAATTGAATCTCACCTGAGAAAACTGCCGGTCGAAAACCTTCAAAGAAGTGCAGAGAAATTTGTTTCAGAGATTTTTTTTTGCAGATCGATGAAACAAAAAACTAAAACAGGTAGATTTCGGTCAAATCTTCTTCTTCATGTTTAATCTTTTCTTCTTCTTCGTGTTTAACATGTTTTTCGATCTGTTTTTGGAACTGTTTTCGATCTGTTCAATCTCAGTAAATTTGACATGTTTTGCGATTTGTATTTGATCTGTTTTTGATATGTTTAATCTCATTAAATTTGATCTGTTTTCGAACTGTATCTGATGTGTTAAATCTCAGTGTATTCGTTGTTTTTTGAAGACGAAAAAAGAAGAAGAATACGAAGAAAGAAGAAGAAGAACACGAATTGAGGTTTTGAATCTGTTTTCAAAACCCGAGAAACAGTAAGTTGAACTGAGGTTTTGAATCTGATTTAATTACTACATCAACTATAAGTTGATTGATGTTTTGATTTCATTTATCTCTTGATTTTGTGATTATTTTTGAAAATTAGTGTTTCGCAATTTAGGTTTCATGATTTGAAATCAAATTGATTTGTATTCTTACAATTTGCACTGTAGATTCATATTCAGGAGATAATCAAACTAATTTACATTCAAAATGCCGAGAGGAAGAAGGAATCAACCTGAAGAAGATGCTGCAATAACGGTATTATGATTCTTTCCCTTTAAGATGTCATTTACTGTTGCGGTCTATGTTTTGTGATGATAAAATGTAAGTAAAAACATTCAAAATGATATAGCATATGTAACTTTAGAAATAGAGCATGTGTAACTTTAAGTTACACATTCAAAATCTAACCACTGACTGTATTGTGGTTTGTATATTGAGTGTGTAAATTGGAGTTACACATACAAATGAGCCTATATAACTGTAAGTTACAAATTCAAGATGTCACCAATGACTTGCAAAGTGGTTGTGTAACTATAAGTTACACATTTAGAATCTCATGTTTGTAATGCATATGCATGTGTAACTATAAGTTACACATTGAAAATCTAACCACTAACTTGCCAAGTGACTGTGTAACTAGAAGTTACACATGCATAATAACATCACTGATTTGCCAATTGCCTATGTAACTAGAAAGTTACACATGCAAAATATAACCTACGACTGTATTGTGTTTGTAAATAATAGTTACACATCAAAAAATGACGCCTGTAAACCTTCATATGCATGTGTAAGTTAAGGTTACACAACACAGAATAGAATGATTCAGTTTGTGTACTTGGCAAATACACATAGTGTGTAACATGATTTTCATTTTGCAGTTAAAAATGAGTGTATTTGATAAGTACACAACATACTGACTCATGCTATTTTTGTGTGTGATGTGTACAGGAAACCTAAGGCAGTCGTTGAATGCAGTAAAGGATTTAGTAAAGGTGATAAAACCTATAGGACTGACTGATAGGGCTCAGAGATATCTTAGGAGAGCTTTACGGTGAACTCGTAATGATGTATTACGATGACTATGATACAGCTGTACCGAGTACAACAAGACAGATAAGTACCAACAAACACGGCGTCTTGAAGCTTTTGAACTGCTTTGACATGGATTGTGAGACACCGTGTTCATTCAAGTTTGGTGATGATAAGATTATAGAGTCTACACCGGCAAAGCTGGCTGGTATATTTTGCATGCAGAGGATTGGAAGCAGAAAGGGTCAGAAGCTGTTAAAGTACTATTGTCCTAGTGATTTGACTGACAATGTTTTATACAACAAATTCTTCACTGATATCAAATCTACAAAGCATCAGACGACAGTGACTAAGACAAACATTTTAGAGAAGATAAAACAACTTATGCAAAAAGGAGCAAAAGTGGGAAAAGAAAGAAAGTTGATGAGAAGGATCTAGTTTGCTTGATAGGTCTTTATCTTTGCTGTGTATTTTTTTTGGCGACAAAAATGCCAATGGAGTGAACGCGAAATATCTTAGTATCGTTGAAACTTATGATACGGTGCTCAAGGTGTCGTGGCCTGATTTAATACACGAGCACTTGTTTGAAGAAATTCATACTAATCTTGGTTGTTTGTCAAATGTGAAGGCTTGTGTGCAATACCTACTGGTAAAAGCTTGTGTATAGTTTCTTATTCCAGCAGTTTTAGTGTTACGTGATGGATATTTTTGTTCAATCGACTAATTAAAATTTATATGTTGCAGTTATTGTTTGCTGAACACACCAGCAGGATTAATCCCAAAAGTTGAGAACCACGAAGAAGATATCCCGAGGTTGGGAGGTGGGATATATACCAGATTTCTGATTACATTTGGAGAACAGACATGACACAGTTTTCGGGTAAGAGTTATATGTCAGTTGGTTTAGGTTTTGTAAATTTATGGTAATGTAATTTAGATAAAACTTTGATGTAATCAAAATTGTCATGTGTAGCTATAAGTTACACATTTAAATGTGCTTGTGTAACTTATAGTTACACATGCAAAAGATAACACAAGTGAATGCATTTTATATGTGTAACTATAGGTTACACATTTTATGTGTAACTATAAAATGTGCTTATGTAACTATAGGTTACACATATAAAATGTGCTTATGTAACTTTAAGTTACACATACAACTGAAAATTTGTATATTTAGAATGTTCAACTGTTTTTGCTATCTCTTTTTAACCTCTCCATCTGTTAATTGCAGCCAACTCCTAGCTTTGTGGCTGAGTTTTCACAGCTTGAGAAGCAGCTAGGTATATCAACAGTGGTACCCAGCAAGGACGACCTGCAAAGTTGGCTGAAAGCGCAAACCATTGAGAATGGCCATCTGAAAGAGCAACTGCAAGCAAAGCAAGCAATGTTTAAAGCAGTGTATGCAATTGCCAGAGAAGGGATATCAGAAGGGGACCTTTCAGGAACAGAATTCAAGATTCACAATTTTAGTTGCCAAATTATGCAAGCAATGGGTATTGATCCTTACAAAGTGACCCAGGAAGAGTTTATGCAACATGAAGATGCTGGATGGAGGTACTGAGCATGGAGCTACTGAGCATGAAGAAGAAGAGTTACAGTTAGTTGAGACTGAGCAACAAGGAGATGGAAGTACTGAGCATGAAGAAGAAGAGACCGAGAAAGAGACTGAGCAAGAGAAAGAGAAAGATGACGCGGAAACTTCCTTCCATGAAGAATGTAAGTAGTTGTTCATTTTTAATATGCTTCTTTAACTTGATAGAGGTACCCAATTAGTTGACACTAAGGTCTTTGAACCTTTTTAATTTCATATTTTAGTTGTTCATTTTTAATATGCTTATTTAACTTGATTAGACTTAATAAATGTTGAGTAAACTAATCATATGGATGTGTAATCCCTAGTTACACATGCTATATGCATGTGTAACTTCTGGTTACACTAGTTAGATGCATGTGTAACTCCATGTTACACTAGGTATCCATGCCATATTCATGTGTAACATGAAGTTACACATTAGTTATCCAAGCCAGTCGATTACACATGATATATATTCTTCTTGAAATTTTATTAAAAAAATTTAACATCATCATCATCATCCTAATTCTCATTTCAATCCTTGTGCAGTTCCATGTATGAGCCTTGCAGCTGGAAATACGCCAACAATTCTGCAAGCTCAAACTGCTGCAGAGGGGCGCAAGGCTCCTCCAAAGAAGAAGCCCACTGGTAAGAAAAAGCGCACTACTGCAGATGTTGTTGATGAGGCGCAGAAGAAAGCTGATGAAGAGACGCATGCTGCTGATGAGGCGCAAAAGAAAGATGCAGAAGGTGGTGGTGTGGTTGAGCAGCATGAGAAAGCCGCAAGAGATGATGCAGATGTCATTGAAGAGACACCTGCAACTGTTGGTGACGGTTTGGTTCCGACTGCTCCAACTCAGCCAACACCTGAAACTTTTGAGGACAGTTTTGCTTGACACAGTTTGAGGACTCCATGGTGATAACTGCTACAACACAGCAAACACAGCCTGACAATGCTCAGACCTACAGCTTGGTGCAACTAGAAGCTAACCCTACTGATATGACGGATGTTCAAGTGAGTGAAATGCTAGATGAGATTGTCGGCGACATTAACAAAAGTGAACATGGACCTGCAGTGATGGAGAATGCAGAACCTAGCTCAAGTGGTAATCACTCTTCCTTCTGTAACTGTTATTCCGTTTTATTTTTCCTTTATGTTTTGTTTGTAATGGAAGTGTAACTTCAAGTTACACATTGTAAAAGGCATGTGTAGCTTGAGGTTACATACATACATTATTATTTTGGCTTGAGGTTATCTTCTTAAGTTACATACATGTGCTAATTTTTTAAATTCTGCCTATATTTGTTTGCGCAGCTACAACACAATAACTTTTTTAGCCTTGGAATAGATAAAACTCCAAGACCTGTAGGAGAGTTACTGAAGGAAGCTGCGAATACAATAAGAGAAAACCAACCAGCATTCATGCAACAACGTGTGCTGAGGAATAGAAAAATTCCAACACAAGATCTGAAGCAGTATGAAAAGAAGCCAAAGAAGATTAAGAAGACTGTTAATGAAGAAAGAATGGCCGCAGTTCCAGAAGTGGAAAAAGAAATAATGGACCCAGTACCAGAAGTAGAAGAAGAAAGAATGGCTGAGGTTGCTGAAGAAGATGACGGAACAATGAGAAAGGATGTGAAAGGTTCAGAAGTTATCGAAAGGCTGGAAGGCGAGAACAAGGAGAAAGTGTTTGAATATTTCAATACTCATCCGAAAACGTAAGTAGCTTGACTCCAAGTAGGCTTGATTCTGTTATTGATTGTTGTGTTTTACTACTTGATTCTGTTATGTTGATTAATAGTTTACTTCTTTGTAAAATGCAGAGACATTACTTGGATTGAACGCAACGAAGATGGTAGCCACCTGTTTGATATATCTGGAGAACTAATGCTACACTTACCAAGAAAGAATCCTCTTGGAGTCAGAATTCATCGACTTCTACATTAGCAGATTGAGGACAAAGATGAACACTAACACAAGTATGACAAAGCGATATTCCTGTCGCCAAAAGCATACGTAAGTACTTCGATATATTTAAAATCTAATTGCATTTATAATGTGTAGTGTGTGTTGTAAGATTATGATAACATACTCTAGAGTTTTTTTATGTCGGAAAACAGTTATAATGTGTAATCTAGGGTTACAAATGCAGTCATAATGTGTAATCTGAAGTTACACAACCATTTATAATGTGTAATCTGAAGTTACACATCCTTATTTTTCCAGTGTAAAACCCAAGGCCCTATGTGTAACTTCTGTTTACATAATCACTTGTTCATTTGTAACTTTTGATTAAAAATGTGAGTTTGACATTCCAAATGGTTTTTGCAGGCCTCTTACTTGAACGATTACGGAGAATTCAAGAGATTTTGGATTCCAAAGCTTGCGAAGGAGTATGTCAAGTACAAGAACGATGCAGTCAGACTTTTCGCCCCAATGTGCAACAACAACACACACTACACTGCTGGAGTATGAATTGAAGAGCTCTAATCCTTGGTCCTACATGAACTCGTCAAGCGTTAAGGAACTCAGGGGTGAACACCTTCTTCAAGCCAAGAAATATGCATTTTCAATTACTACAGAACTGAGACTCTTGTGTCCTTATGCTCTTGGGATGAATGAAAATGCCAAGAATCTCCCTTCGCCCCCACAAGGTTCAATTCCTGACTGTCTTCCATGTGTATGCACTTACATGAAGATCAGGATGAAGAATAAACCACTTGACAAAAAATTAAGCTCAAGTATGATGCTATGGTGGACTGACAAGCTGAACCGCATGAGAGGAAGCATGTATACAAGATTCTTTCGGATCCATCCAGAGATGTGTAAAGCAGTCATTAGGATTAAAAAAATTCTATACTCGTAAATATGTTGTTAGCCACAAGCAGATGTTAGACTTGGAAAATATGTTGTTAGAAACTTTTAAATTTCATCAGTTAGTAGATTTTAGCAGTTCTTGGTTTTGAAAATATTTTTGGATTGAAATTCTTTGAATTAAAAACTTTTATCTTGTTAGAACTTCTACTGCTGTGTGTACAGGTTTCAGAAAGTATGCAACAGGTTAAGTAACTACACATCTTAACTTGATGCAGAAGGTGTAACCAGAGTTTACATATGCATTTATCATGTGTAACCTAATATTACACATGCATTCACAGCAGTGTAACTTCTGGTTACACATCCATATATTTGAGTGTAAACTGAAGTTACACAAGCCATTGATCGGACTTACCCAATAAATCAAAATAAAATAAAGTTACACCAGCATTTATCATGTGTAAGCTAATGTTACACATGCATTCACACAGTGTAACTTCTGGTTACACATCCATATTTGAGTGTAAACTAAAGTTACACAAGCATTTGACCACTGATCAGACGTACATAAATAAATCAAAAATAGATAAAATGCATTTCAACTGTGAACTGACAAAATATAAAATCTGAATAAAAGATCCTTGCACATAATCAACGTTGCAGAAAAATAAAAACGTTTGGTCCATGAGAACCGAAATGAAGAAAACTAAAAAACATAATCCAAGACAAATAAGAATCCACACATCAAATCATTACTTGCAGAAATGAACTTTGGTAGGCTAAAGCTAGGGGTGTGAACTTCCGAGGATTCCTGCAACCTGCCTTGTTGTGACCTGTTTCCTTGCAATTGCTGCAACGAACTTTCCTCTTCACCTTCTTCTCACCTTTACTTATAATCCTTTTCCCTGGTGGTCTACCTGGTTGCTTCTTCACGGTAGGCGGGTTGACGGTGTCGTCTGGATGATATTCAACAGGCCTGTTGTAGTTGGGAATCGGCTGGATGGCATGCATATAAGTCTTCCTAAAATAGTCGCTTGTAAAATACGGTGAAATGAAATCAATAGCCTCACGTTTAATCTTGCGTATGGCTGCAAGAGCATGAGCACAAGGAAAACCATATACGCGCCACCTGGAAAAAACAAAAATAATCAAAAATCAGTTAGTTGCACATACAAATCATAAAACACTCAAAATTAGCTAGTTACAGGTGCATACAGGATGTGTATCTTTAAGTTACACTTGCAAAATAGATGTGTAACTATTTAGACATGCATATATCTAATGTAACTGGAAGATACACATTCTAAAAAAAATGAACATACAGAGAGAAGAAAAAGCATAAGAAACCAAACCTTTGACAGGTGCAAGTCTGGTGTTCGAGGTCCACCATGTGAGACCTTTCGCTAAAAACTTCAAACACGGTAGGACTAGCAACCAATACTTCCCAAGCCAAACCTTCATCTTGAAGAGCCACAAGCTTTTCTTCATACTCAGGGGTTAATGGAGTCATCATATTAGCACCAATTTCACGACGCTCCGCCATCAAACACATTATTTTCCTCCTAATCTGAAAAGCAGAAAAAAACTCATGAATACATAAAGTGACAAAACATGAAATAAAAGACAACAAAACAACACAAAACAACACACACACTCAATTAACCTGATCAAGAAGAGCAGATGCAGGCATCTTCTTGTGAACCAGAACCCAGCTATTGACTGATTCTGCTAGAGTACTAGATGTTCGTCCATACCGACAACCTTTGAAATAGGCATTCGCATATGCTTCAGGTGGGATTGTCTTGATGTAATCAGCCACCCAATCGCAGTTCAAGTCTCTAATCTTCTGTATGGCTTTCGCATGGTTTTCAGGTGAGAGTGCGTATGTCGCCTCTCGGAAATGGTCCATCACAAGCGAGTACCTAGGATCTGTTGCAGTGATGGGTATATTTTTCGTCAAATGATAGTAGCAGAAGCTGTGGAACCCATCTGGATAAACAAGTGGAACACCCTGCAAGAGTCCTTCATGGCGATCCGAAAGGAAGGTGATTGGCCTCCCATCACCAACAACTTCAGTCAAATTCCTTAAAAACCACTCCCAGTTGTTGATCGTCTCAGAATCGACTAGTGCAAAAGCAAGGGGGAAAAATCCTACAAAAAAATTGTGCAGAATCGAAAGAATAATAAGTTTCACACAAACAGAAAACAATGTGTAAATACAAGTTACACATGCTAAAACAAATATGTAACTTAAGGTTACAGATGCTATTTTCTTAGTTACACACTGAGTAAAGTAATGTGTAACTGAGAGTTACACATGTGTAACTCTCATTTATTTGTCAACTGAAGTTGTTCAAAAAAAAAAACATAAAAAAACATACCTTTACCACCATTGATCCCAGTAGCTGCCATCAAGCAACCTTTGAATGTACCAGTAAGGAAAGTAGTATCCAAGTATACCATTGGATGACAAAACCGGTACCCCTTGATGCATGCAGCAAATGCGATGAAAATCCGTTGGAACTGTTTATTTTCATGTTCAAACTTTATCACACTACCAGGGTTGGTTTCCCTTATAGCATCAATATACCATACCAAGTGCGAGTAGGACTTGACATCGTCGCCATAAATCGTCTCGTAAACCTTTTCCCTAACATTATATGCCTGATAGTACTCCATGTTAATCCCATAGTTGGTCTGGAAATCAGCAGCAATTTGCTTGGGCTTCTTGTGAGGATTTTTGTGAACTTCTTCCTCAATCAAACTAGACGAGAAGCTGGTGGAGTAAGTTTGGTTCAAGTTGCGCCCACCAGCACCACAAATGTGCTCAGGGTTATAAGACCTGACCTGAAGAGGTTCATACAAAATATAAATAATTCAACCAAAACACAATATGGTGCAAAAAACATCATGTGTAAACCAAAGTTACACATACTATAACAAAACATAACATATACTAAGCATTAGATGACAGAACACGGAAAACCTACCTGAAACATTTCGTTCCTTTCATCGATAGAAGCTGCATGGAATTTCCAGCCGCATTTTTCATCTTCACACTTAGCCGTGAACCTAGAACGCTCATTGTGAGTTACAATCATTTGGAAACCAGTGCGAAGACGATACTTGGTGAAAGCAACCCTGACTTGTGTAAATCCTTCAACAAACACATGACCAATTTCACCAAGAACCTTGGGCCAACCATCCGATAACAAAGGTTTCGCAGGCTTGCTTTTATCTTCCAAATACATTGCAACAGAAGATTGTTTCTGGACGAAGACGTACTACTAAACCCATTAGAAATAGAAGAATCTTCCCTAGAGCTGGAGGAAGAGGCCACACGAGGAACATTTTGCAAGAAAATATCAACACTGGTCTTTTGTTTACTATTTGTGATGGATATAAGAGCTTGCAACGAAAAATCACAGTCAAGCGGAAAATCTTTCCCACTTTCTCGGAAGAAGAAAGTAATACCAAGTGGAGTAAAATGCTTCCATTCCCTGCAAACTTGTTCCTTAAACTCTTCAAGTTTGATATCAGTATTAACACGCAGGGTAGTAAAATCTGAAGAGTAGCGAACAACAACAATGCAACTAACAGCAGCGCAACTAACAGGATCCATGACAACCTGAAAAATATCAAACACACAATAACAATATCAAAATTTTAAAACGAACGCAATTCACTCGGGGGCGTTGCCCCCTCGTGAGAAGTATATTCTATGCGGCAACCTAAATATGAGTAAAAGATACAGATGATACAACTATTTACACATAAACCTGTTACAGGACATATATATGTAACTTCAACTTACACATGCTTAAAATACAACAGGATATATATGTGTAAACTAAAATTACACATGTTACAACTAAAAAAACATCTGCTTCTTCCTCACACATGCTTAAAATACAAACAGGATATATATGTGTAAACTAAAATTACACATGCTGCAACTAAAAAACATCTGCACCTTCCTTACACATGCTTAAAAATACAACATGATATATATGCGTAACCTAAAGTTACACATACTGTAACAAAAAAAAAGCATGTCTAACAAATCAAATTGAAGTTGTTCTACTGAAACAAAATTGTTTCTTCATACTCCTCTCAGTATCAACAAAAATTAACAGACCGGACATGCAAGAAGAACAAATAATTCAATTTTTTTTTTGAAAACAGATCTGAAATCAAAAACAAAATAAAATTCTTACCTAGATTGATTGTTTTCTTACTTCTGAAACAATGTTCTTACTATTCCTCTTCTCGGTATCAACCAAACCTGTGTAAGCATCAACAAAAACATACTCATTATCAAAACCAAATAAAAAAAGTGAAAAAACTAGATCGCAATTCCCTTGTAACAATCAAAATCAATTGAATTGAAAACTAGATCGAAATCACAATTCGTACCTACATTGATTTCTCTATTCCAAACTGTCTTCTTCTTCTTCTTCTCAGACTCAATAAAATCGAAACAAAACAAAAATCCAAAAATCAGTAGAAGATAGAAATCAAACAATCAATTAGAAAAAGTAATGAATCAAACCTATTCGATACAAACAGAAGATAAAATTGATACAAACCTATTTGTTGTTCTTCAATGCATCGTATCAAACTCGTCAGATCTGAAATCCACTGAATAACATCAATAAATTGAGAAAAAGCAACAATGAATCCTTGTTCTTCGTCTCCATCTCCTCTTCAACACAGTAACAGACTAACGAACTCTTGTTCTTCAATGCAACAATTTCGTGTGAAGAAAAAACCTAATTCTGTTTCTGAAGAAAAAAATCAACGAGAGCAGAGAAAATAGAGAGCTGAAAACTAATTTGATTTGATTTTCTGTTTCTGTTACCGTATAAAACAGCTTTAAATACTGGAAGGTAATTATGGTATTTTCACTTTTATTAAAAATCCTGATGACATCAGCAATCCGGAAAAATTCAAAACCAGGCCCCAAAAAAAAATTCTGGGCCTAGAAATATCAAAAATGGAAAGTGTGAGTTGATAGTGGAGGATCCATTTGGTGGGACTTGTATATGTTGAACCCATATAGTAGGGGTTCTAGTATTTTTCACAATTGGGATCCCTTGACAGGCTCATTTTTAACAAGTTTTAACAGGCCCATAGGAGCCGTCGGATGACTGAAAAACACGAACACATAGATGGTGGAAATAAATTCGGGTTACCGGGTATATGAGTTAAATAACGGATGTGGCAACTTAAGTTTTTGTCTCTCTCCTCTTTTTCTCTCGTGCTCTCACTGTTCTTCTGTATCTTTTCTTCATGGGATGAGCATGGAGGTTTGGCATTTAGATTGTTTTTTCTTGTGAAATCAATCAGAATAAAAATCAAGATAAAGAATTAATTTGTTTTTTCTCTACTTAGGAACTAGGTTTGGCATTTATATTGTTCTTCTCTACTTAATTTTTTTTCTCTACTTAGAAACCCACCTCATATCTATTGCATCAAACCCAAATCATTTTGATTAATCAGAAGCACAAAAACTTCACCCCTATTTCCGATTAGTAAGTTACAACAAAATCTCAAAAATGAAACGATTTCATTCTTTTTCCAAACTATCAAGGCAAACTATTAGATTTATTATCTAAATCACAATATTTAAATTTATGAATTTTTCTTTCTTAAGTCAGAAGTTGTATTTCAGATAGAAAGACTTCCACAGTTTTTGGTTGTGAAGTCATATGTTATTTATATCTTCAAGAGTAACACATACAGAGAGATTGGTACAACTGTGTTAGCTATTCTACAGCTAACAAAGTGCATTATTATCGCTAACAAACGAACATAAAGATAGCATGAAGACTCTCCCTGTAAACTCGGTCCTGTTGGCTGACCTGATCGAGTCTTATGTTGTTATCTGTTGTGCCTTGCTAACACCTTCCCTCAAGGTGAACCGCAGTCTACGAAGGTTCAACTTGTCTCTAAGATATTCATATCGTGGTGATGGTAGTCCCTTCGTGAAGACATCTGCTAACTGATCCTTCGAGCTAATGAACCTTACAGACAATTGTCGTCGTGCAACCCTTTCTCGAACAAAATGATAATCTATTTCTATATGCTTCGTGCGCGCATGAAACACAGGATTAGCTGTTAAATATGTAGCGCCTAAGTTGTCACACCGTAATGAAGGAGGATATGTTAGAGATATACCCAGTTCTCGAAGTAAAGACTGTATCCATATTAGTTCCGAAGTGGCTATTGCGACTCCACGATATTCTGCCTCTGTACTAGATTTGGATACAGTTTTTTGTTTCCTGGCACTCCAAGAGATGAGGTTACCACCAAAGTAGATGCAATAACCACTAGTTGATCGACGGTCATCTAAATTGCCAGCCCAGTCTGCATCTGAGTAAGCATGAAGAGTGTATTCTTTTCCAGGCTTGAAAAACAATCCATGTTCAATAGTATTTTTCAGATACCTCAGGATACGCTTCACTAACTCCCAATGTTCTACATACGGGTCATGCATATATTGACACGCTTTATTGACAGCCACAGCAATATCAGGTCGCGTGATATGGAGATACTGCAAGGCCCCAACTATACTTCTGTATAATGTTGCATCTTGAAACTTCGAACTGCCTTGCTTCTGTAGTTTCGCATTAGCAGCTAATGGCGTCGAAACCGGTTTGATACCATCAAATTTGGTTTTGTGAAGCAGATCAGCTATGTACTTTCTCTGGGAAAGCACCAAAGATTGACCTTGCCGCAATACCTCTACGCCTAAAAAGTACGACAGTTCACCCATATCCTTCACAGCAAAAGCTTTGCCTAGATCTGTAACAAGGAGATCAACTGTGGCATCATGAGAACCAGTTATAATTATATCATCAACATATATCAAAACATATGTTGTAGAGCTGCCAGAGTTTTGTATGAACAGAGAGGAGTCAGCAATAGAGGCTTTGAATCCCAAATGAATTAGATAGCTACTCAGCTTAGAGAACCAGGCTCGAGGGGCCTGTTTTAAGCCATACAATGACTTGTGGAGCTTGCACACATGATTAGGATAATTGGAATCGATATACCCAGGAGGTTGCTTCATGAATACGTCTTCTTCCAGATCACCATGCAAAAAGGCGTTCTCAACATCTAGCTGACGTAATTTCCATTGATGCGTGACATCTATAGAGAGTACCAAACGAATAGTGCAGGGTTTAATGACCGGTGAGAAAGTTTCACCAAAGTCAATGCCCTCTTGTTGATTGAACCCCTTGGCTACCAAACGAGCTTTTCGTTTATCAATTGTACCATCTGGGTTGTGTTTAACACGAAATACCCACTTGCAACCCACAACATTCATACCATCTTCATACTTGACAAGTGAGTACGTGTCATTACGAATTAACGCATTAAGTTGCACATCCATAGCATCCCTCCATTCTGGATATTTGCTGGCCTGCGAATAACATGTCGGTTCCAGAAAATCGTTGTCTTGCAGTGGGTGCTTAGTGGCCAGAAGAGTAAGTCTCTGAATTGGCTTTGTAATGCCAGCTTTCCCTCGTGTGACCATTGTATGTCCAGGTAACGTCTGCAGAGAAGCTGTAGGCAGTTCGGTAGTAGTGGCAGCTGAAGAAGACATACTCGGAGAAGCGGCAGATGATTGCACTGGTGATGTAGCTGCTGTGGACACTGGTGAAGGTGGGTTCACTATTGGTAGGTCACCAGAATTTTGTAGAACTGCAGGCATATTCTCTGGTTGATGAAAAACTGGGGAGGCAAGTATATCAGTACTTGTAGAGTAATCATGTGGACAAAGCGCAGGAGAGTGCTGTAGAGGGGACGAGAATGGGAATTCTTCTTATTCAAATCTAAAATGCGAGAAATGTATTGCCTGTTCGTAGGTTGATGGAGACAAATGTAACCCTTGTGAGATGAGCTGTAGCCTAGGAAGATACAAGGCAAGGACCTAGGCTCTAGTTTGTGTGTATTATAAGAGCGAAGACATGGATATGCAAGACAACCAAACACACGTAAGAATTTGTAATCCGGCTTTTTATTAAAAAGTAATTCAAGAGGAGTTTTTACTTCAGTGTTGGATTTAGGAAGTCTATTAATAAGAAAACAGGCTGTAGTAAATGCATCAGACCAGAATTCTTTTGGAAGATGGGCATGAAACAAAAGGGCTAGACCACTCTCAGTAACATGGCGAATGCGTCGCTCAGCGAGTCCATTTTGTGCTGAAGTGTGTGGACAGGAAAATCTATGCTGGATACCACAATTGTTAAGATATGATGTGAGCTTCTTATATTCTAATGCATTATCAGATTGGAAAACCTGAATTTTGTAGCCTGTTAAATTTTCAATTTGTTTGTGAAATAGGGTGAAGACATGGAATGTATCAGAACGTTTAACCAAAGGGAAAACCCAAGTATAATGCGAAAAGACATCCATTAACAACAGGTAGTATTTAAAACCAGTCCTGGATAGTTTAGGAGACACCCAGATATCAGAAACTACGAGACTTAATGGCTTATCAAATGTTGTAGAGCTTTTGGAAAAGGGAAGTTTCCTACTCTTGCTTAGATGACAAGAGTGACATAATTGAAACTTCTTATTTAAAACTGGAAGGGAAAAATCATTAAGAACTTTTGAGACTCTGCTTAGCATTGGATGACCCAGCCTCTGGTGCCATACATGTAGACTAGCAGAAATAAAAGTTGTTGGAGATGGAAACTTAGATTTGTCACCTATACCATCGAAAACATAAAGCCCATTCTCATTCCGCCCCTGTAGCAGTGCTTGCCCCGTGCATTTGTCCTTCACAACAAAAAAGCTTGTGTGAAATTCAAAGTATACGTTATTATCTCTACAAAACGTATAGACAGACAAAAGATTTGTGTTTATCTTAGGCACATGATAAACATTTTTGAGGTAATAGCTTCGATTATTATAGGAGAAGGATGTGTTACCAATATGCGCAATAGCTAAAGTATTACCATTACCAACGCGCACTTGATCCGTGCCATCATACTCATGAGGAATACACAGATTCCTCATATCAGCTGTCATATGATGCGTAGCACCAGAGTCAGTCACCCATTGTTGTGCGTCTAATCCTCCAGGCATAGCTATATAAGCAGCTGCATTCTTCTGTGAAGCTGTTTTGCTCTTCTCATATCGAAACCAGCATCGGTCCGCAGAGTGATTTCTCTTTTTGCAAATCTGGCAGATAACATCCCTAGTAGCATGTGTCTGCTGCCGTTGCCCACGACGGAAGTGATTGTTGTTTGGAGGGCTCGGCCCCCTGTGTTGATGATTAAAGCGTCGTGGTTCGTTTTTTCCAGGTCCAGCTGAGCTTGAGGTGACATAGTTCGCCACTGGTTCTTTAATTTGTGCTAATTGTTGTTCAACACGCATCTCAAAGGATAAGAGATGTGAGTTGAAGGTCTGGATATCCATATTTTCAATGGTACTTAACGCTGTGACAACTGGATCATTTGTCTGATTCAGGACATTGCTAATGCACTGCTTCTTTTCTTCAGAAGAGACAATGTAGCCAGATGCTGCAAGCTGATCAAATAGACTTTTAGCATCATTGAGATAAGTTTTTAATGATTTGTTACCTTTAGTCATGCAGTGAAGTTGCTTTTTAAGACAACTTTGGTGTGCAAAAGTCTTGGGAGCAAACTCAGCGTCCAATTTATCCCAGATTTCCTTTGACGTGGTTAGTTCTGCCACTGTGCTTAAAACCTCAGGGGTGAGCGTTGAGTTTAGCCATCCAACGATTAATGAGTCTTGGGATTCATACGCATGAAAAGCAGGATTAATGTCATCACTGTCAGGAAGATTTCTGGCTGGTTTGATTTTGGATCCATCTACAAATCCTGTAAGATCATAGCCTTTCAAGATTGGACGAAACTGAGCTTTCCAAAGCAGATGATTGATACCAGTGTGTTTGAGGTTAACAAGGTGATGTATTTGTACCTGACGAAGTGTGTTTGTGTTGTCAGCCGTAAGAAAGAAGGTGATGTTTTTCCGGTGATTAGGGTTTTGTTGTGTTGATGTTGTGTTTTTTTTTTTGTTTTTGAGGTTTTGTGGTGGAGTATTAGCGGAAACGAGCTTGGATCAAGGCTGATACCAAGTCAGAAGTTGTATTTCAGATAGAAAGACTTCCACAGTTTTTGGTTGTGAAGTCATATGTTATTTATATCTTCAAGAGTAACACATACAGAGAGATTGGTACAACTATGTTAGCTATTCTACAGCTAACAAAGTGCATTATTATCTCTAACAAACGAACATAAAGATAGCATGAAGACTCTCCCTGTAAACTCGGTCCTGTTGGCTGACCTGATCAAGTCTTATGTTGTTATCTGTTGTGCCTTGCTAACATCTTATGTTCAACTTTCTTTGATCAAATCAGTAGATAAACCTCTCTATTGATCGACGTTAACAAAAACCCACTGAATATATCATAGAAGAAGAGAATCAAAGAAATGTACCCTTTGTCCATTGGTGGCAATTTTTTAAGATCAATTCTACATACTTATTTTAGTGGATGATTGATCACGACTTTATCCAAAGTAAGAGAATCATCCCTTTAGAATTTCGAATCTTGAATGGAATTTTGAATCTTGAATTTTCTCTGTGTCTATGAGTTAGGTGAGAAGGGAAACTTAATGTGAACCTACGAAAATCATGGAAGTACCCGGTAATCCAGATCTACACTGAAATTTTTCGACCGTCTATAAGTTGGTGTTGTTCAGTCATTCAACCGTTCTTATGGGCCTGTCAAAACTTGTTAAAAATGAACGATTTTTTGGGATCATGGTTTTTCGGACGATCATGGTTTTATTTTGGGTAAAGACATTATAAGTTTTTTCTAGGTCACCCCATATCTAGTTATTTATTTAATGCCTAATCTATCCTCTTAATTAATTTTAAGTTATGATTAGTGAATGATTAGTTAAAAACAATTAGTGAGATTAAATTAAAAGATGGGTTTATTATTAATTGAGTAGAATTATTGAGAGAGTAGAGTTAGAAAAGATGAAGGAGAAAAACATGGAAAATAATTTTTTTTTCCAATTCACTAAGTTTGAGTATTCCAATGATGAAAACTCATATGATTCTTCATCTCCATCCTCTCCTAGAATATTTGTTAATCTTCAAAATGATCCGGATTTGAACTGGATTTTGAACAGTTCGGTTACTTTATATGAAGAACAAGTAACCGAACTCATCTGAAGCTGTAGTTCGGTTACTTTATATGAAGAACAAGTAACCGAACTCATCTTAAGCTGTAGTTCGGTTGCCCCGTGAGATGAACAAGTAACCGAACTCATCTGAAAGTGTAGTTCGGTTACTTGTTCCAAACACGCAGGTTACCGAACTCTCTAATAATTTCTAGGAGTTACAACGTTATGTTCGGTTGGTTCTCAACTAACCGAACTTTGGTGTACAAAGTTCGGTTGGTTCGCAAACTGCATGCACTTTTGATCTAACCGAACTTTACGTAATATAAGAGTATATAAGTTTACAAAGTTCGGTTCTTTCGCAAACTTGAACCTAACAACTAACCAACCGAACTCTGAGTTCAGTTTCTGCAATAAAATTGTGAAGTTACCGAACTTAACAAACAAAAAAAATGTGAAGTTCCAGTGTCTATTGGCTAAGTTCGGTTACTTTGTAGTTTTAAAAAATTTTGCGAACAAACCGAACTCTATTGGCTAAGTTCGGTTATTTTGGAACTCAACATAGTGGCCACAACAACACAGTTCGGTTAGACTGGATTTGTTTTTTTTTTCGGTTCTAAGGGTGGAGTTCGGTTACTTTGTAATTTTAAATTTTTTTGCGAAACAACTGAACAGAGAGTTCGGTGACTTAGTTTTAAATCCAATAGAACCGAACTATTCTTCGTGTTCTTCATTTTCAAGAAATTCGGTTAGTAAACTAGGGTTTTTTGGAAAATCGACCTAACCGAACATGGTTCTGTAACTCCTATTAAAACCCTATTTTGATGATTTCTATTCGATTGAAGCAATCAAAATCAAATTAAAGCGAAGGGTTTGTTGGAAAATACCTCCGGAGTGGTCCCATGGCAGAATCAGGTTGCGGCTGGCGTCTTTTATACTCGATAAAATTATTATGTAACCGAACTTAATTGTGATTGCATTGATGTTGTTACATTTCTTAAATAGGCGGTGGTGGTGGTGGTGGTGGGAGGAGGAGGTGGTGATGGTAATCGGTGGTTGGTGGTCGTGATAATCGGAGGTGGTGGTGATAATCGGCGGTGGTGGTAATCGGTGGTTCGTGGTGGTGATAATCGGAGGTGATGGTGGTGGTAATCGGCGGTGGTGGGCGGTGGTAGTGGAAGGAGGTGGTAGTTATATATTTATAGGTGGTTATTAGGTTGTTTTTAAATTAAATTAGGTTAAAGATAGGTTAGTCATTTCAACGTTTTAGAATACCCCTTATCACTATAGGGAAGGTGGCCTAATAAAACCATGATCCCCTCGAAAAAATCATAGTCCCTAAAAAAATCATTCTTAAAAATGAGCCTGTGAGGGATCCTTCCTCATTGTTAGATACTTCTTTGATCTCAAAAGACCAAAATGAGTTTCGTCTTCAGTGTTTACGAAAATTAATCAAGCCTTTTTTCACCATAATGGGCTCTAATAGAATTAATAAAACCCATTATTGAATGGGTTCTGAAACAACATAAAAATTTAAGGCGTACCACGGTACCACATAAGACATACATACAGAAAACTTTTTTGATGACCCGAGTTTCTTTTCAGTAGCTTTATTTTTTTTACTTTCTAATGAGATACACCACAACAACTCATCGGTTCTACAACAAGATACCGGTATTGCAGCAACACATGTATATATCTTCGCTTTTTCAAATAAAAAAAAAGTATATATCTTCTGTTGTACTCGATAGAGTACAACTTAATCAAGTTTGTTTTAGTCCTGTTGTAGTCGATAGAGAATAACTTAGTCATCAATAATTTAGTCAAAGTGGTTCCAATCAGTTGTAAATAGATTAGGCTAACATATCCTTATCTACTTCTTGTATCTGTATAAATACGAATGTAGTGAATCAATGAAAACTATGTAGTTCAAAACTCTAAGGCCTGTTCCTATGCATATGGCAAACATCAAGTTTTGCCATATATACACCCATTATGGGTATGCCAAACTGCCAAACTCATATGCCTATATGTCAGGAATAACATACAGGCATAAACGATAGAGTTTACCGCGAGCGATAGAGATTCTATAACTTTGCTGAGCGATAGAGATTTTATCGCTGGCGATATTCTCTTTATCTCCAGCGATATTCTCTTTATCTCCGAGTAATTTTATATGTATATAAATTCTCCTTCTCTCCTACTTTTTCATTATTCTAATATACTTTTATATTTAAAGGATCCCACTGGATATATTATAATACCAACACTTTTATAAATACCCCACCACACAAACACAAATACATTTTTTATTCAATAGGGTCGCACCCAACACAATTAAATATATGTTTTTGACCAAGTTTGGCATATCTACCATAGTGGGGAAACTCATTTGCCATGCCACACGGCATGCCAAACTCATTTTTTTTGACATGGTGCATAGGAATAAGCCTAAACATAGAAAAACTTTATGGTATCTCCTTCTTTGATTCTCTCCTGATTCTTAATCTTTTTTATCTGTTTTTTCTAAATCCCACAATAATTTCTAAGTCTATCTTCATGTATCACGGCTGAGAGTTCTGAAAACCCTTCCGCCCATTTAAACCCTAAGAACAACTGCAGTGGTGCGACCATAACCAAAGATCAAAAACCAAAAAAAAATAAAAAGTTTTGAGTTTAGTCCGTGGTGCTACGCTACGGAAGTGGAGCATATTTGGTCGAGCGGAAATAAAACGTTTGTTTGTTGTGAAGCGGAAATATAAGATTCGTCCGTATGAGGCATGCATATAAATAACGCATGTTGTGCCGCGTAGATACAACAAACACGTGTTGTGGGGTGTACATATAAGCCACGCCCAAGTAGCAGACGGACATATAAATAACGCTTGATGGTGCAGAAGTATTGTCCACGCCTGAAATCATACGAACATTATAAGTTCGCAGGATGTACACACGTACAGCACACGTGTTTCAGGTGTTAAATACAAAAACAAGCAAAATGAATTCCAGGGAATTTAGTTTTCATAGCAGCGCCGTTTACTTAAAAAAAAATCGGGACCAAAATCCCTGATCTGATCGTGAGTATATTTAATCTGCATTCTTATCGAAACTCTAGTTGTGTGACAAACAAAGACAGACCATTATTGTCAAGCCTTGTTTTGTTTGGAACTTCTGAACCACATACAGCGTACTGCTTGGTATAAGAAATTCCTTCTATGTACTGAACGAATGCATTCAAAGTTTGTGTTGGTGGACTAAATTGTTATGACTGGTTGCTACTGGATATTTCTTTTGTTCAAGGAACACAAAAAAACTAGCTACTCGGACTCCGGATTAAATACTACTCCCTCCGATCTTTTTTAATAGGCTGGTTTTGTTTTTAGAGAAAATTAAGGAAATTAAGAGAACTAGTCATTGAAAGTGGTCCTCATGACACTTGTCAATAAAAAAAGTGAAGTGAAATGGTCTCCGTGACACTTGTCAGCAAAAGAAATAAAGTAAGATGGTCCACATGACACTTGTCATCAAAAGAAGTTAACATAAAAGTGGTTCCAGAAAACTAACTAACATTTGACTTTCCCAATTAAGAAACCAGCCTATATTTTTGAAACATCTATTTATAGAAACCAGCCTATTAAAAAGAAACGGAGGGAATATGTACTTAGCCAAAACTTCACTACAGTAAATGTTACACAATACCTAAAAATCATAAAGGAGCATAATTTGCCGCAACACATTCTCTGGTGAGACACATTAGTAACACTGAAGTGGAGGATACAGACATGCAAAACTTGATTCGAGCTTCGGTAGGAAAAATGAAGCATGAAAAGATGAAACATTTTTCATAAAGCCAGCACCACTTACCTGAGAACATTGAGATATAAGTCTACCCCATGGAATCTTAGAAGCTGATTTCTGCGAACGCAGAGGAATTCTCTTCATTGCCAAAGCCGACCTAGTTGATTTCTCCACCTCCATGTCAGTTAGTCCTTAAATCACAATCATTGTCGTGTAATGTAAAGAAGTTTCTCGTGGCTGACCACCTCTTTACTCCGCCAAAGAAAAGGATAAGAGCTGGCGACTTTATCTTAGCTAGACTAATCTTAACCCTTAAATTTTTAAGCATAACCTAATGTAAGCAGATGTCCCTGTACGTGGCTGTATATCATTCCCTTTAACTGATCATGGTTAGGTTATAAATAGCCAACCCCCTTATGTAACATGGGTGTACTACTTTAAGAAACATAGTAATAAGAAATGAAATGGGGAATTTAATTCCCATCTTCTCCTCCCGTCTTTCTTCTTCTACAATTTCAGTTACATACCAACACCAACAATGTTTAATTATATCGGCATAGTACATACATGAGAGTCGCATGAGAACACAACACGAATTGCTCGTCGATAAATTTTATTACACGTAAATACCGATGGAAAATGACTATGGCATGGTCACATGTTGCTACTGACGATTCTCAGTTTGCGCTAAAACAAATTACTTACTTCACATGATCAGTGAAGTTGATGAGATCGACATGATGGGCTAAGATTTCCTTTTAACTTTCAGTTTAATTTTTTATTAACAATTGGATACAGCCTTGCACTTACATAATTATTCTGTTTGTATGGCCAGGATACTAATTGAAAAATGTTACTCTAAATTCGAGTAACTAATCAAAGGTGTCAAATATGAGCGATTTACTTACCTCCGTATACATAGTAGGGGTAATGCTTGGTAAGTTCATGATAACGTGCGATAGAGGTGAGTATGAAATTGGGAATGGATATCCCAGTGGTAAATTGCGTTCGCATCTTTCTATTTAATTATTGTACCAACGGTTTTAATATCGGAGATGCGAGAATTATCGCATCCCTGAAGAATAGCGTAAATTCGATTTTTTTTCTTGCTCTAATAATCTCCAGAAAACTAATTCCACCAGAAGCTGGAATATCGTGTAGCATAATATGGATGCAAAGGCGCGTTCCGCAGCAGGTCGGTCCCAGAAGTGACCTGTGACTGATATTGATGAATTTTCCTATAAAGCATGTATCCATTTGCACACTTGTAAATTAATATTCCGTCGATCCCGAGGGACGAAAATGGAGATTTATTATGTTGGTACCATATTTGTACTTATGTTTTCTTTGTTTTGAGTTTTGTTTATTTTATTTACTTGTTTTGGAAATGGTGGATTCCCGAAGCAATCCATGAGACGTTGCCGACTCCAGAAGCAGTCCAACATGCAATTTCTGGTTTCCTATAGTAATCCATATTAGGCTCGAGAAGTGGTCCATGGATTCTAGGAATAAGCCATAAAATTTTGGGTTCTGGAAGTATCCAATGGTCACCAAATGTTTTTGTTGATGACTCCATTATCTTTTCTCTCGTCTATCTGCACTAAAGGATATGGATTCCAGAAGTAATCAATCCAGTGTAGATATGGACGACAGAGATACTTGTCTCAAATTTAGGCGGAACAACAATCACATATTTTCGAACCATTTTATAGCCTTTGTAGAGGTTTGAGAAATGTGAAATACCATTTTGGGTTCGGTTAATATGATAGACGACTTCGGAAGAGCGTGTATCATTCTGGTGGTATAAAGGCTAGAATTATTAACGCTTTGTAGTATTCTGGATTCCTGAAGAATCCTTTGAGTCTTGAAAATATTTGGCATTACCACCATCAAATGGTAAATGAGCATTTTTGTGGAGTACTTATTACTTCATTTGTTTTTGTGCCAGAAGCACGTTCAGAGAAGCTTGAGGCTCTCTCTTTTATGGGTGTGCCATATGAAAATTCTATCAGTAGAA
Source organism: Papaver somniferum (assembly GCF_003573695.1). Taxonomy (NCBI): domain Eukaryota; kingdom Viridiplantae; phylum Streptophyta; class Magnoliopsida; order Ranunculales; family Papaveraceae; genus Papaver; species Papaver somniferum. The sequence continues at coordinate 1,759,275 of NW_020621603.1, read as the reverse complement.
TCTCACAGTGTCATTAGCCAGAAGTTTAATGACCTCGATTTTTCATGCCTAGGCATGGTCCGTATGGACACCAAAGTTCTACCAAGATGAGTAGACAATTAAAAATGCTCATGGACATCCTTTACAGAACCTGAAGCTTCTATTATATGAGGATGTAAATTGTGTTGTTTGGTCCCAGAGACAATTAGTTATTGAATTCCATTAACGTTATCATTATGGTAACCCGTTGCTGAATCACCAACATTAATCCTAAGAAAGGATTCAAGGTGGCATTTGCAGGAATTATTCACCCTGCAGTATGGACAATTATTTCAACAATTTACTACACTGAATAGACGTATCTATTGGATGGTCTCTTGTTTATATTGACACGTAGTATTGGTTTTGTAGAACCATTTGCGTGAATCATGTGGTTGCCTATCCAGTTTGGACTTTCTAAGTAGGTCCACTTATTTTGGTGGTAAATTGATAGTCTTTTGATGCTTTGCCTTCAGTTGGTGTAATATCGAGCATATAGCTAGCACATGTGCACATTTGACATGGTCTAGTTGAGTTCTTTGTTTAAGCATCTTTATTTTATTTCTCGACCAACTATTTACCATCAATAATGTTTTGGAAGCAACCTTATATTTTTTCTTTTGTCTATAGTGTCACCTAATTTTATATGTTGGTTTCAGTTCATAAGACATTTAAAACCATGTCCTGGTAATGTCTTATTGAAGATGAGACTGTATTCCCGCCGTTAGGAGGGAGGAAGTAAGCCGTCAAAAAGGAACGACGTGAAATATCTCATCTCTTGCCGAGCCTGCAGCTGTTTTTGGGTAGTTCTTGTGTAGTTAAATTAAAATCCAAAAACTATCATGAGTAGAACTGCCTTTGAAAATCAGGAAATATAGGACCAGAAGTTTCCATAAATGAGATAGTAATATTTCCGCCATGATCAGGAAGACTAAAATGCCACCAGAAGTTGGCATGACAACCTCGCCACCAGAAGTTGGCGTGACCAAGGTTGATAACCTTTAAGGTTCTTCCACTTTAATCAGGGGGAGAAAAGTCACCACAAGAGAAAGCTGTGAATTATGTTGATAACCTAAAAGGGTTCTCCCGCCTTAATCAGGGGGAGAAATACTGCCACCTGAAGATGTCACGTATTATGTCGACAAATTTAAGGGTTTTCCCTTAACGTCATAGAGATGACAGAAATCGCTTAAAGGTTGCAGTAAGAGATGTCGACAATCAAATAGGTTATCTGATTAAGCTTTATCCTGATCAAAGAAAGTTTGGCTGCCACTAATGGCGTGAAATATCTCATTTGTTTTCTCGCCAAGATATTGGATGTAATTGAGGTGTTGGAGATTACTCATGATTAAAACACATAGCTGCAGTAGCTTTTACAAAAAAAAAATAATTGTTTGGCACTTGCTTGAGGATGCGGACATGAAAGGATGTCTCAGCAGGAAAAATCATGCATCTCGCAGTGACCAAGTTGTGTGTTAAAAATACACTTGAGGCCTAAATAACTGCCTCATATATGCCTCTAAAAAGAGAATCCAATCACTTTCCTAATATGTAGTGCTCTTGAAGAGAGACTACAGATAGTGCTCGTGGAGACTATCGGAATATGATCCACATTCTCTAAGTTTGGAACTCTTTATTAAAAATGAGGAGATGATAATGCCCCTGAAGTGGCGCTGGTACCAGTATGTGAAACTTTTATTGAGAGTGCATGCACTAGAGAAATGTGTGGGATCTATATAATTGTCGATTATTTATTCACAATGGTGGTTATGTACCCCTCTGCAGAGGAACATCGACGTTGTGATTGGTAGGTATATAATTTGTTCCTATATAACTAAGGTAGAAGATGGAATCTCCCAGAAAAGCGCAAAAGCTCGGATCCGACTCACACCGTAAATTTGTGAGGCCTGAATGTTACAAGTTGGTGTTTGAGATAAAGCGCAGAGAGAGTAGTATTATCGCTCTAAGTGTGACTGAGGGTTTCCTGTTGAACCCCAGGATTGGTTCTGTAAAACTAAAATTATATATTCTCCTAATATATATGTACTTTAGCGTGGTAGTCCCTGAAGGACTCATATTACATATTGTTATGACTAATGATTGTAATGAATCCCTAAAGGATTCGAGTTTCTGACTCAGGCAGCCACCTGACTTTATGAACTATGTCAGGCTTGAAATCAAATCATCATCACCGCTTAGAAGAGGAGAATTTCGTGAACAATCCTTTATGTGTTTTGAGTTTTTAGGAAAATGACTAAAATCCGGATGAGTTGATGGTATCATCTTTGGCCTCTTATCGAGCCCTTAATAGCGCTAAAATCCACGCTTAAACTAAACTGTGAAATCTCGATGAGATTGAAATATTTCTAGGCCTGAAGTTCGAGAACATGCTAGCATTATGCACTAGAGTATCCAGTTTTGATACTCGTAATGCTTGTTGTACTGCTAATTAACACTTTTAATATGGGATCCCTTAGAATTGAACATGATCGATCTGTCTGTCACGTACGTAGATATATTACTTTATGGTCCAGAAGTACCATATAATGCATGCATTATCTTGTTTTCTAACCTTTGTTTTGCAGGTTACACTTTTAAAGACTGAAATTGATTCTACGATATTTATGAGTTTACAAAATGCCTTTCATTGTTATGCCTGAAGTTAAAAGCAGCAAACTGAATTTGGTGTGCAACGTATGGAGGATCTAAGTGCGAGGTGTACATTTTTAGTGGTACACCAGGCACAAGACCGACAGTCAATCCTCCATAAGCTGCGAATAGTAAAGCAGTTTTCTGCAGTCTGCATAATATTTGCACCACCAACCGATTTATGCTTCAGGGGAAGTAAACTCGTAGAATCGTTCGCTGGACTTAAACGCGCTGTACTCTTTTTCCTTCACCAAGGTTTTGTCCAGTTGGGTTTTCCTTGTCAAGGTTTTAACGAGGCAGCATATGCGTGTTCAACACCATTATCAGGCGACGTCTGTTGTACTCTTTTCCTTTGGTATGGTTTTGTCCCAAGTGGTTTTCCAGAAAAGGTTTTTAACGAGGCAACATGCTCTTTGACGTCGATAATATTACGAATTTTGGGTGCTCAGGTTTTCTCCCAAGTGGTTTTCCTGGCACAAGCGCTCAAGTTTTTTCCAATATGGTTTTCCTGGCGCGGGCGTTTAGGTTTTGTCCCAAGTGGTTTTCCTAACGCAATTTAGATGGAGGAAGTATGTTTTGGCGTTCAGGTTTTTTCCAAGTGGTTTTCCTGACACAGTTCAAACAAAAGAGGAAATTTTTGGCGGCAACCAACCTCATTCTAAGTGCAGGTTTTTCCTGAATGGTTTTCCTGGCACAGTATCAACAAGAGGAGAAAACTCGTGACGATCATAATCACTTTAAAGCTATCGGTGTTGTACTTTCTCTTCGGCCGATTTTTGTCCTAATTGAATTTCTCCAATAAAATTTTGACAAGCGAATATTTTAAATCGGTGGTCATCCAAGGGGGAGTGTCGTGTAATGTAAAGAAGTTTCTGGTGGCTGACCACCTCTTTACACCGCCAAAAAAAGATAAGAGTTGGCGACTTTATCTTAGATAGACTAATCTTAACCCTTAAATTTTTAAGCATAACCTAATGTAAGCAGATGTCCCTGTACGTGGCTGTATATCATTCCCTTTAACTGATCATGGTTAGGTTATAAATAGCCGACCCCCTTATGTAACATGGGTGTACTACTTTAAGAAACATAGTAATAAGAAATGAAATGGGGAATTTAATTCCCATCTTCTCCTCCCGTCTTTCTTCTTCTACAATTTCAGTTACATACCAACACCAACAATGTTTAATTATATCGGCATAGTACATACATGAGAGTCGCATGAGAACACAACACGTTATCATCACAAATTGCTGGTCGATAAATTTTATTACACGGAAATACCGATGAAAAATGACTATGGCATGGTCACATGTTGCTACTGACGATTCTCAGTTTGCGCTAAAACAAATTACTTACTTCACATGATCAGTGAAGTTGATGAGATCGACATGATGGGCTAAGATTTCCTTTTCACTTTCAGTTTAATTTTTTATTAACAATTGGATACAGCCTTGCACTTACATAATTATTCTGTTTGTATGGCCAGGATACTAATTGAAAAATCTTACTCTAAATGCGAGTAACTAATCAAAGGTGTCAAATATGAGCGATTTACTTACCTCCGTATACATAGTAGGGGTAATGCTTGGTAAGTTCATGATAACGTGCGAGAGAGGTGAGTATGAAATTGGGAATGGATATCCCAGTGGTAAATTGCGTTCGCATCTTTTTATTTAATTATTGTACCAACGGTTTTAATATCGGAGAAGAGAAAATTATCGCATCCCTGAAGAACAACGTAAATTCGATTTTTTTCTTTTGCTCTCCAGAAAACTAATTTCACCAGAAACTGGAATATCGTGTAGCATAATATGGATGCAAAGGCGCGTTCCGCAGCAGGCCGGTTCCAGAAGTGACTGATATTAAGGAATTTTCCTATAAAGCATGTATCCATTTGCACACTTGTAAATTAATATTCCGTCGATCCCGATGGACGAAAATGGAGATTTATTATGTTGGTACCATATTTGTACTTATGTTTTCTTTGTTTTGAGTTTTGTTTATTTTATTTACTTGTTTTGGAAATGGTGGATTCTCGAAGCAATCCATGAGATGTTGACGACTAATTTGGAACACATAATATATATACAGAATTCCATCAAACCCTAGGAAACATGTCATTCGTGAGGGTTGGTGCGTGTACTGGAGAAACGGGCCTAAGATAGAGTAGATGGTGGATTTTCGACAAAGGCTAAAATCGCAAACCCATAATTATACGAACTCATGATCCAGCAATCAGATGTGAGTATTGAGACACGGGTCTCTCATCGAATCCTCTGACTGAAAATACTTTCTTTCAGAGTACATGCAGATATGTAGTCTCTCGGCTGGACAACGACATATCTCATGAATACTGAACACTTCAGTAATTATTTCTATATAGAATCACGAGATTGACGGCTCCTAGACAGCTTGCTCTGCTAGTATAGAGCGATAACGTCTTCATGATACAAACAACGAGTTTCCCTGACTATATAAAGGATATGAAGCTCCAGCAAGCTCATGTCAGAATAATTAATGCTCCTAGACAGCTTGCTCTGCTAGTATAGAGCCATAAGTTAATTATTTCTAAATTCTGGATTCATCCACTGAATTTCCGAAAATATTCAAATATTTTCGCAGTATTTCGTTACTTCAATCTATGGTTCTTCCCAGCAGAATTTCATGAGTTAGTAATAAATATTCAACGCACGAGCGTCTGAGCTACCTCTGAGTAAGCCCGGCTCAAAAGGTGCAAGTGTACTCAACGATGATGCACTAACAATCACCGCACGAACGAGTATTTCAGAATACGACGAAACGATGAACCTATACAAAATAGGAAGGAAAATGATAAATAATTAAAATATTGACCAAGGCGCTGGGAGCATGGGCCCACCGACTGGTCGGCAGTGCCGTGGTCAGTCCCACGCCAGTTTTATATTTTTGTCATATTTTCTGTTATTTTACTTGATCTCATGAAAATCTTTTCATTTGAACAAATATCCTTCGTTTTGAGGAAACTCCTCGATTTCGTGGTGTTTCCTTCACACCAAGGAAATAATATAAAATTAGGGAAAATATTGTGGGGCCGTGATTATTGGCCAACCGGCGCCACACCTCATGGTTCCTCATTATTTTATTATTATTTTCCTAAACTCATGAAAACTCCTTATTCTCATGGTATTTTCACAAAACCATGGAAAATATAATATAAAATTAGGGAAATCCGTGGGACCGGGCCCCAGCCGGCCGGCCATGCCTCAGCCGGTCCCACACGTCCTATTATTTTATCATTATTATTTTAAGGTTTCCTTGATCCCATGAAATTCCTTGATTTCATGGTATTTCTCTCAAATTATGAAAATTCCTTCAAATCATGGAAAAATACACATAAAATACATAAAATTAAGGAAACTCGTGGGACCGGGCCCAAGCCGGCCGGCCATGCCCTAGCCGGCCCCACATGCCCTTACTTTATTATTTTAATATGATTTTCCTCCTTGATCCCATGGAAACTCTCACTTTAAGGAAACTCCTTAATTTCAACAAAATTTCTTGATTTCATGATATTTTCATAAAATCATGAAAAATATTATAAAATTAGGAAAAGGCACCATGGGACCGTGCTCACTGGCCGGCCGACCATGCCTTGGCTCCAGCGGTCCCACACCACATATTACTTCATTTTATAATTATTTTCCTTTATCTCATGAAGTTTCCTCAGTTTCAGCAAAACCCTAATCTTGTCATATTTTCTCGAATGGATGCTCAACTGCACGCCAGAAAAAATCAAAATTCTCAGGATTGAGACACGGACGTGAGCATGTTACCTTGACCGACCAGGGTTGGCTCATTAGCTCGCAATGAGCCGGTCCCACGTATTTTCATGATTTGACCTAATTTGCGCAATTGCACGTATTAGGTCCAAAACTCTTCCAAATAATTTTGGATTTTCATGGAATGATCGTCAATCGACCCCGTGACCACCCAGGGCTGATTTCATGACCCCTTGGTCGGTCCCTCACCTCTTCATAATTAATTAGGTTTTATCACCTAAGGCTCAGACGAGCATTATAGAAGAAATGATTGAACCAGCATTTAATCATTCTTTCACCAACAAGTCACCAGCTCTTCAAGAGACCTTGGTATTTTCTCACATGAGCATATGGGCGCTTCATGGTCGGTCCATGATCCTATGTAGCCGGTCCCTCCTTCATCCCATGGTTGATTTTGAAATAAATCACCAATTGGTCATCAATTGATCAAATTAGGGTTTCTGAGTCCAAGGATCATAATTCCAGATTCGAACACTAATAACTTTACGACGATCTCATGATCAATATTCTTATAAATTGTGATCGGTTCAACTACCTACCAGTATTCTAATTAATGTTTTATTTTGGTCACGCTACCAATAATTCATCAGACGAGCAACACTTGCTCAGATGAGCAATATTTGCTCAAACCAAGGAATATTGATTCAACCCTCAATATTCAACTATTCATCGAATGAGCAATACTTGCTCAAATCAACTATCAACGTGAGAATTATACCTCTGTCTCAACAGACACGTTCAATTCATGAGATTCAGAACATTTTGCAAAATCATGTTCAACTCAGCAAATACATGGACTCATCGTCCCATAAAGTCATGAAGTCAACAACTGACTAATTAACCACGAGACGTCAATCGTGTCATGATTGGAGGACAACGAAGGATCTCACGTCTCACAGACAACACGAGATCAACACTTCATCAATTGAGCAATTACTCTCAACTGAGTAACTTCAATCATTCAGAACTTATCTTATTTAGAATTCACAACACACCTAGAATCTTTGATTACCATTGATTCCACACATTTCTCAGCTTCCCTCCTACAGATCAACCCATCCTCTCTTGTGACCGAATTTACTGTGGAACGACCATTGTCTTGGTTTAGGCCGGAGTACTACAGATTGATCTCTCTAATTCAAAGCACTCCCTTCTTGCAGTGCATCTGTGTGAGGTTGAACAATTCGCTCGGTTCAAGGAGTCTCCTCCGTACGGTCGTCTCCTCAATCCCGTGAAAACCAGCAAATCATTTTGCCCCATCCACAGATTAGCTACCACAGTGGGAGATCATTCTCTCGGTTGCAATCTCACAATTTCACAAGATGGCTGATCTTAGGTCTGGGTTAGTCATAGGTTCCAACGCAAACGGCACTAGCAACAACAACAACAACAACGAGGATATCCCAGAAAAGATTCCGGCCTCTAACACTGACGGTGGTGATGTCACTCCTCCTCACGTCAACGTGGTGGTCATTATTTGTTTGGACGACACCCTGAGAAAGTCAGAGGGAATATACCACCTACCATTGCTGACCTCATCAAAGTGCAAGAGACTCTTGCAAAGAATCAAACCGATATGGCTACAGCACAGAAGGAGCTATTTAATCAACTGAAGGCTCTCACTGATACAATGTCAGGGAAGACCCAAGGAAAAGGAAAAGAGAATGAAAAATCCTCAGACGCTGATCCTGAGGTAATTCTGATTCATACAGTAGATGATGATGAAGTCCGCAAAGCTGCAGACAATCCATCGACGAAGGAGTCATCAAACTTCATCACTTGGGAGGATTTGGAACGCCTTCTAGAGAACCGTGGAAAGTACAAGACCCCACATGTCCATCGTCACCAGCCTCCATACCCTGCTGCTACGCATAGGATTCCTCTTCCAAAAGGTTATATCTCTCCAACCTTTACTTTGTAAACAGAACCGGCAATGCTTGGGAACATGTTTCTCGGTTCCTGGAAGCTTTGGGTGAGCATGAGCATAACCATGTTGTTCGCCTCAAAGATGGCAAAGAACACTTTGAGCGTTTCTCCTGCAAGTCCATGTGTTACACAAAATCAGAAAGCTCTAATGTCTGCACAAGTGTCGAATCCCACTACTGCAAGAGAGGGATGCTGAATCAACAGAAGAAACTCCAGGGTCGAGACGATCAAACACCTAAGACATTCGATGCTTAAGGAATATACGTTTCAATGATCAAGCATCTAAAAAAGCCATCCAATTTTACTCCCAACCAAAGAGTACAACTTTAGCACAAATATCTCGATGATGACACATTGATTCAACACCAGCACGATCAAAGTGTAACTAAACGATAAGTCTTCATTATCCCATGATAACACTTCTGAAGCATATGCAAAATCATGGATGGCGCTAACTCATTCATATACACTGGGAAACCTGAGGTGATTCCGTGAAACTTCATCAACGGGTTTTCGCTACATTACAACCCCCTGCATGATTGAGGAACTTTCTCTCTTCACCAATCACATCCAGTATGAAAACTCTTGATGCCATCTACCGCAACAATGTCGACTCACTGACAAAGCCAGTTCGTGGTAAAGTTATGCTTTCAGGAGCATTCAGGTTGAACTCTCAGTACACCTTCATCTTACGGACACTCAACTCATCAACTAGTTCGTGAATGTAAAAGGCTCACTGGATGAAGTAGCAAAGATTATATCTATAATCATGGTTCTAGCCTTTTCGGTCTTTGGAGAAACTTCAACCATGATATCAACATCAACAATAATCTCTAGAGGAACACCATCCATGATCTCAGCATCGACAAGTATCTCTTGAGCGTAATCATGGTCTCAGCACCAACAACGGTCTCCGGAGCAACATCCTCAGGGCTTCATCAACTAATCATTCTCTGAAGTGTTACACATGAAGCGGACTCCTCTAAGAACCAATGATTCATATCAATATATGTATACCTGATAACATTCTCACATGAAAGTCTTCCCAAATATGGCACGACTGGTGGGCATAATCCAAAGTCTTCTACAAGATGTTCTCATCACCTCTACAAATGAGATACAACACATTTCAGGCCATGGATTTGCAAAAACGTACAAATGTGTGAGGAATGGGACAATGATTCCTCAACAAAAGATGTTCGTCTATGTCTCTTCTACAACATACCAAAAGGGCGCATTGATCGGACATAGGAGCTGAAAGATATGGCCTTTACAGTCAGGTTTATGAATTATGAAAAATCTGTACGGGATTACATATCACAAATGTGCACGCTTCGTTGGCTGACTTCTACAACTCTGAATTGAGTGATTCTTTTCTCATGTGACAACTCAGTCTCTTAGCTTCAAAAGTTGGGGTCAAGCATCAGATTCCGATATCGTATGAGGTTCCTACAGCTTCCTGAGCATACAACATGCAAGCAACAATTCTTAGACGGGATTCATGACTTCCACAGTCGATCAGTGTCCACCGGGTCTTTTCGCTAAGTCCTTCATCAAGGTACCTCCAATTTCGACTACCTGGGTCTTTACATCAATTTTTCTAGCCGGATCCTCTATTTAGGTCCTGCCAGAAGAAGGGAAAACGAAAGAGAGAGATTCAACAAAATACTGGGGATTGACGGTCCACTGGTCAAGACGATCGATTTCACATTCCAAAACCAACCAAGAAATCAAGACCATAATAAAACCTCACATCTCTCAGAAGTCCAAGGTTCAAGATATCATGGAAAGAAACTAAAGAAAGTCAGCAAAATAAGATTTCTGCTTTTCTGCATCCTCCAAGACTTGCAAAGCAGCTTTCTCCGCCTCCAGCTTCTTGGTCAGGTCAGCAACTTCATCCATCTTCTACAACACGGCATCACTGGTGGTGAAAGGAGTGTCACCTTCCACTGCTTTCCTGATAGCATCAATCTTTTGACGAAGCCATTTCAGATTGAAGCCAAGTTCTTCAGCTTTCTTCAAGTTGTACTCCCAATCAAAGAGTACATCCCGGGTGACAGTATTTCCAGCTGTGATGCGGATATCATTTGTAACACGTAAGATGGCTTCTACTTGCCTCGTCAAGAAATAACTATGCTCCGGATCCTTGGTAACGACGATGTGCCCATACGTCTTCCAAGGTTTCTTGTACATAGCAGCATATCTACTGGGAACGCTAAATCCACCAACAAACCTGCGATATGGGAGTATCTCACCAAATGGAGGAGTAAAATCAGTCCCTGCGTTGGGATACTCGTGCACTGTTATCTGGTTCTCAGTCGCTGGAGCAGCGTCAGCAATCATAGGAACAACTTCGGTTGAAGCAGCTTCTTCCATTCTCGATTCGGGTTCCACCATCTCACGCAAAATTGGAGTTTCAGTCACCTCCATGGCATCAAAAACAAGCTTTCCATGACCTTGAGGTACAGGGATGTAGGTCTCACCATCAACGGCTCCATAGTTTCTCAAGTCATCATTGTTGGATCCATTATTCCCAACTTCAGCATTTGGCACCTAATGTGAAGATGACATGGGATTAGAATGATTCAAGCGTGGAAACCCAACACAACCATAAAATTCAGAATGTAAGTTAACTAACATCATCTAAATTCCTTATTATGCACCCAAGACATGCGCAAATATTGTAGAAGTCATGAAACACGTTTTCAAACAAGCTCATCTGAAGAGATTTTACACTGCCCTGTATTCAACGGAGAACTGGGAGCAATTGATAAGGAATTTAAGGTTGGGTCATATACCATTCTCTTCGTATGGATTTTGACTACAGCATATCAAAATTTCATAGCAATCGGGTGAACGAGCTAACATATGTGGCCAAAACATCGGACAACATGCAACCTGGAAAAGTTCTGAATGTCTCCTGGAAGTTCACTATTTCGCCTTTTTTAGTCCCTAAACATGCTCAAACTTCAAAGAGCGTCTGTGTTAAAGCTTGGAAATTTCCTGGGATTGAAGATACATATGCAAACCGAGAAAATCTGACTTCGGACGAGGATTCTACAGCGTTTCTAGTAAAATCTGAAGTCTGAAATTTTCTGGTGACGTATTTCGGCAAGGTTATCCATAAATTCACATGGATTTTCATTCATTCATTCAAGAATCAGCGATATCATACTTCTTTGAAGAAATTACAGGAGATATACTTACTAAGGGAATCTCTAAATCATTTGAAGCCTCGACAATGCCAGAATCTCCGTTGACAAGACCGCTATCTCCATTCGGTTCGGGATTTCGGGAATTCTCCATATTTCCATGTCCCAAAGAAGAGTGCGCTTCATCAACATGCTTCTTATCTACAATGGTTTCTTCCTGGATTCATCAACAAAATTATTATAATTTCATTCAAGGAGATGCCGCGTTCACCTGCACGAAAGAGATATTTACATCGACTTCTTCATCAGTACTGGATTCCTGAATTGTTCGCCTAGGAACAAGTTGAAGACCGTCAATCGATGGAGAAAAGATCTGAAAAGAAATAATAAAACCTTGGTCTCGTGATCCTAATTGCACGAGCAGGAAAAAATCATGACACAAGGAGTGCTAACAACTCACCAAAGAAACGGCTGGGGACTGCACGTCATTTGCTAACATCCCGTAGTCCTTACTTCTGGGTACTCCGCCCCGAAGACTTTCTTCCATTTTCGAGGAGTCTACATTGATCTGAAACCTCACTACACGATCATCCTGTGGTATAGTTGATGAAATAACCAGGAGTACAACTCAGTATGAAGGATCTCTCACCATCACTCAGAGGTCCCAGAAGTACCATTTCTTGAAGTTGCACCCGCAGAGATGTCATCCCTGGAAACATCGTCTTTGAAAGTGTCATCATGGGAGTCAGTCATTCTTGCAAAGTGGAGACAGATGCATAACATTTAGCGCATCATTCAAAGCGTAGGATTCAACAAAACAACGAACCATGGAATAAAGATGCTCACATCAGCGTCTGCAAAAATGGTAACTTTCAACTCTTACCTGTTTACGATTCCACTAACAGTACATGAGTTAATACTTCAAATCTTGCTCGTTCCTTCAAACCTGCTAAGACGAGCAAAATTCTGACATGATTTTCATAAAACCGTGAACAACCCACGTAAATTTTACAATGTGAACATTCACTGGTTTCTCAAAATCTGGACAGACGTCCATTCTACGATTGTGAAAACTCACATATAGACATTATTTTACCATGTATAATGGTCTACATTCAACAGTTGTTCAAAATCAAAACATGATTTTACAAACTATATAAATATTTAACGTGAAACTCACGTAAATTTGGAAAATATATCTATAATTTTTGCTCCCTCGCACGAGCATCTGTCTCTGAAGCGAGAGTATATTCTCAAAGATTTCTGAAAGCTCGAGATAAATTTCATGAAAGCTCATAAACAAAATTTTATTACTAACAGACGCACGTCTATTTAAAAAAAAAAACTTTTCTCTCGTACGAGCATCCACCTTTGAAACGAGAGTTTATTCCACTTTGTGAAATCTCACATATTTAAAAATAAAATTTTCGTGAAAGCTCATAGACAAAATTTTTATCATTAGACTCAGGTCTATTTTGTTGTTTCTTAAACTAACGAACGAACGAGCGTCCGTGCTAAAACGGATTCCTTTCTTGGGCCCGGCTCGCGAATCCTAAACGACCAAGGTTCCATCACCAAATCAGCGGTGCTACCACTTTATGCTCATCAAACGATGCTCTATCATGCCACTGAGATATTCATTCAAGTCATGGTATGCTCTCACTATCAAAATCCGGTAACGTCTTAACTTACGACTAAGTTCAATTACTTATGTTGTTTATGACCTGAAAATCACCATTCAATGCTGACTGAGGAACACGACTTTCCTCACTAAGCAGGGACTTAATGTAGATGGTGGATTTTCGACAAAGGCTAAAATCGTAAACCCATAATTATACGAACTCATGATCCAGCAATCATATGTGAGTATCGAGACACGGGTTTCTCATCGAATCCTCTGACTGAGAATACTTTCTCTTAGAGTACATGCAGATATGTAGTCTCTCGGCTGGACAACGACATATCTCATGAATACTGAACACTTCAGTAATTATTTCTATATAGAATCATGAGATTGACGGCTTCTATACAACATGCTCTGCTAGTATAGAGCGATAACGTCTTCAGGATACAAACAACGAGTTTCCCTGACTATATAAAGGATATGAAGCTCCATCTAGCTCATGTCAGAATAATTAATGCTCCTAGACATCTTGCTCTGCTAGTATAGAGCCATAAGTTAATTATTCCTAAATTCTTGAATTCATCCACTAAATTTCCGAAAATATTCAAATATTTTCGCAGTATTTCGTTACTTCAATCTATGGTTCTTACCAGCAGAATTACATGGGTTAGTAATAAATATTCAACGCACGAGCATCTAAGCTACCTCTGAGTAAGCCCCGGCTCAAAATGTGCAAGTGTACTCAACGATGATGCACTAACAATCACCGCACGAACGAGTATTTCAGAATACGACGAAACGATGAACCTATACAAAATAGGAAGGAAAATAATAAATAATTAAAATATTGACCAAGGCGCTGGAAGCATGGGCCCACCGACTGGCCGGCCGTGCCGCGGTCAATCCCACGCCAGTTTTATATTTTTGTCATATTTTCTGTTATTTTCCTTGATCTCATGAAAATCCTTTCATTTAAACAAATATCCTTCGTTTTGAGGAAACTCCTCGATTTCGTGGTGTTTCCTTCACACCAAGGAAATAATATAAAATTAGGGAAAATATTATGGGGCCGTGATTATTGACCAACCAGCCGTGCCTTGATCCCAACCGTCCCCACACCTCATGGTTCCTCATTATTTTATTTTTATTTCCCTGAACTCATGAAAACTCCTTAATCTCATGGTATTTTCACAAAACCATGGAAAATATAATATAAAATTAGGGAAACCCGTGGGACCGGGCCCCAGCCGGCCGGTCATGCCTCAGCCGGTCCCACACATCCTATTATTTTATCATTATTATTTTAAGGTTTCCTTGATCCCATGAAATTCCTTGATTTCATGGTATTTTTCTCAAATTATGAAAATTCCTTCAAATCATGGAAAAATACACATAAAATACATAAAATTAAGGAAACTCGTGGGACCGGGCCCAAGCCGGCAGGCCATGCCCTCGCAGGCCCCACACACCCTTATTTTATTATTTTAATATTATTTGCCTCCTTGATCCCATGAATACTCTCACTTTAAGGAAACTCCTTAATTTCAACAAAATTTCTTGATTTCATGATATTTTCATAAAATCATGAAAAATATTATAAAATTAGGAAAAGGCACCATGGGACCGTGCTCACTGGCCGTCCGGCCATGCCTTGGCTCCAGCGGTCCCACACCACATATTACTTCATTTTATAATTATTTTCCTTTATCTCATGAAGTTTCCTCAGTTTCAGCAAAACCCTAATTTTGTCATATTTTCTCGAATGGATGCTCAACTGCACGCCAGAAAATATCAAAATTCTCAGGATTGAGACACGGACGTGTTGACGACGTGATCATGTTACCTTGACCGACCAGGGTTGGATCCTTGGCTCGTAATGAGCCGGTCCCACGTATTTTCATGATTTGACCTAATTTGCGCAATTGCACGTATTAGGTCCAAAACTCTTCCAAATAATTTTGGATTTTCATGGAATGATCGTCAATCGACCCCGTGACCACCCAGGGCTGATTTCATGACCCCTTGGTCGGTCCCTCACCTCTTCATAATTAATTAGGTTTTATCACCTAAGGATCAGACAAGCATTATAGGAGAAATGATTGAACCAACATTTAATCATTCTTTCACCAACAAGTCACCAGCTCTTCAAGAGACCTTGGTATTTTCTCACATGAGCATATGGGCGCTTCATGGTCGGTCCATGATCCTATGTAGCCGGTCCCTCCTTCGTCCCATGGTTGATTTTGAAATAAATCACCAATTGGTCATCAATTGATCAAATTAGGGTTTCTGAGTCCAAGGATCATAATTCCAGATTCGAACACTAATAACTTTACGACGATCTCATGATCAGTATTCTTATTAATTGTGCTCGGTTCAACTTCCTACCAGTATTCTAATTAATGTTTTATTTTGGTCACGCTACCAATAATTCATCAGACGAGCAACACTTGCTCAGATGAGCAATATTTGCTCAAACCAAGGAATATTGATTCAACCCTCAATATTCAACTATTCATCGAATGAGCAATACTTGCTCACATCAACTATCAACGTGAGAATTATACCTCTGTCTCAACAGACACGTTCAATTCATGAGATTCAGAACTTTTTGCAAAATCATGTTCAACTCAGCAAATACATGGACTCATCGTCCCATAAAGTCATGAAGTCAACAACTGACTAATTAACCACGAGACGTCAATCGTGTCACATGGGAGATATCAACTAGGGTTTTGGTCTGGCGGTCTATGGCACGTGTGTTCATACACACGATGGGAATGTGAGAAAGTCGTGCAATCAGTTGAAGGAGTTAACAAAGTAGTGGATGGAAAATCGACCAAGTCTCCGCATGATGAGCAACTGGTTTCAAACATGATTTCCATTCTCCCACTCTTTGATTCCATCAACTTTCACACTTCATGGGATCATGGTGTCTACAATTCCAGCAATATAAATAAGTTTCTGAATCATGATTGAAGGACAACGAAGGATCTCACGTCTCACAGACAACACGAGATCAACACTTCATCAATTGAGCAATTACTCTCAACTGAGTAACTTCAATCATTCAGAACTTATCTTATTTAGAATTCACAACACACGTACAATCTTTGATTACCATTGATTCCACACATTTCTCAGCTTCCCTCCTACAGATCAACCCATCCTCTCTTGTGACCGAATTTACTGTGGAACGACCATTGTCTTGGTTTAGGCCGGAGTACTACAGATTGATCTCTCGAATTCAAAGCACTCACTTCTTGCAGTGCATCTGTGTGAGGTTGAACATTTCGCTCGGTTCAAGGAGTCTCCTCCGTACGGTCGTCTCCTCAATTCCGTGAAAACCAGCAAATCATTTTGCCCCATCCACAGATTGGCGACCACAGTGGAAGATCATTCTCTCGGTTGCAATCTCACAATTTCACAAGATGGCTGATCTTAGGTCTGGGTTAGTCACAGGTTCCAACGCAAACGGCGCTAGCACTAGCAACAACAACAACAACAACGAGAATATCCCGGAAACGATTCCGGCCTCTAACACTGACGGTGGTGATATCATTCCTCCTCACGTCAACGTGGATGGTCATCATTTGTTTGGCCGACACCCTGAGGAAGTCAGAGGGAATCTACCACCTACCATTGCTGACCTCATCAAAGTGCAAGAGACTCTTGCAAAGAATCAAACCGGTATGGCTACAGCACAGAAGGAGCTATTTAATCAACTGAAGGCTCTCACTGATACAATGTCAGGGAAGACCCAAGGAAAACGAAAAGAGAATGAAAAATCCTTAGACGCTGATCCTGAGGTAATTCTGATTCATACAGTAGATGATGATGAAGTCCGCAAAGATGCAGACAATCCATCGACGAAGGAGTCATCAAACTTCATCACTCGGGAGGATTTGGAACTCCTTCTGAAGAACCGTGGAAAGGACAAGACCCCACATGTCCATCGTCACCAGCCTCCATACCCTGCTGCTACGCAGAGGATTCCTCTTCCAAAAGGTTATATCTCTCCAACCTTTACTTTGTATAACGGAACCGGCAATGCTTGGGAACATGTTTCTCGGTTCCTGGAAGCTTTGGGTGAACATGATCATAACCATGTTGTTCGCCTCAAAGAATTTTCAAAATCATTGAAAGGCAGAGCATACACCTGGTACAACAACATCGCACCAGGAACTATCAACGGTTAGGGAGAAATGGTTAATGCTTTCTATAGGAAGTATTCCATCGTTTCAGAGAAAATTACCCTCTCTGATATCGGAAGGATGTTTCAAAGGAACAACGAACATCCTAACGATTATGTGAAAAGGTTCAGAGTTCAAGCATTGGATTGCCATGATCCGAACGTCACGGAGCAGCAACTGGTAGACTTGTGTATCAACGGCATGATCCCGGTCTACAGAGCTTTATTGGAAAATATCCGTTTCCATACCTTCTCAGAGCTTCATGAAGCGGCGGAGAGATCGGCAACTATTGCACCCGCTTTACTGGAAAGAACAAAAGCTACAAAGGCTGAAGAACCGCGAGACACTCGAGGTAGCAGACGTCTGATCAAGAAGCAGTAAAACCTATAGCCTTCCACAAACACTGTTGCTTAAGGGAGCAAACAGAAACCCAAACCGCCGCGCAAGCATACCTCAGCTCATTCAAAAGCACAAGGAAGGATAAGCAAGATGCACAAGCCTCTGACCAACGCACAAGAGTTCCTGATCAAGAAGCACCTGACTTTCCTTTTTCCATTAAAGAGGTGATCGAACTCCTGGATGTCTGGGTCCAAGATGGTGCAATCAAGTTGCCATATGTCAAGAAAGAACCAACTGAAGAAGACATGGAAAGTCCTCGTTAGTGCCGCTTCCACAGGTTCGTCAATCATCCCACAAGCGACTGCGAAATTTTGAAGCACATTTTCAAACAGAAGGTTGATCCACAATAGCTTCAACTGGGGACTGAAGGAGTACACAAGAATCCTCTTCCTATCAAAACCTTACACTCTCTGAACAACCTATCAAAGAGGCAGTTCAATCCTTGGTCGAACATGAATTGCGTTATCTATCGAAGGCACAAAGGAGATACATGTTCACAGTACTGAACCACATCGTGTCAAGAAGTCCATTCCGAAAATACTTCTTGAGCCTCCAGCCACAGACCAAGATATGTACGACTGGGACTGCTTACCACAGTCAATCTCAGAAGAAACGATTTTGGAAGAACGTTGATCGATGTTGACACCTCCATCAACAACATTCCACTGAAAACCATCGGATCCACATGCATCACTCGACAAGAAGATACTCATGCTCCATCTCAATCAGAGACCTTGAAGGAGCACTCGGAAATACTTATGGCTACATCATTCTCAAGGTGAACATAAGTTCAACCTGGACACAAACCAAGTTTCACATAATCAATCAAGAAGATCCATGATATGACATGTCCTTCAGACGAGCGTGGATCCATGCTGAAAACATGAGTACTTACAAAGCGCCTTTGGTTACACATCTTTCCAATGAAGAAAGTTCTAATCCAGAAGATTTGACGGATATTTCATCATCAGAGTACTTTGAGTAATTTCGACGAGGTTGAAGCAAGAACCTGCAAAATATGCATAGACATTCATCAAGATATTCCGCGCTCAGGCAAGTCTCATTCCATGTCTATGTAATTTATTTCCCCACATGCTATCATAGCATAGGGACTTAATTATGCTAGCAAATCTACAAGACGTTATGAATGGTAGCTTCACCACATTAGTATTTTACCAAGTGGTTGAATATGACGTTTCTCCGAATCAAGAACTGAAACATTCATTACTGACTTCCAAACATGGCAAAGAACACTTTGGGCGTTTCTCCTGCAAGTCCATGTGTTCCAAAAAATCAGAAAGCTCTGATGTCTGCACAAGTGTCGAATCCCACTACTGCAAGAGAGGGATGCTGAATCAACAGAAGAAACTCCAGGGTCGAGACGATCAAACACCTAAGACATTCGATGCTTAAGGAATATACGTTTCAATGCTCAAGCATCTAAAAAAGCCATCAAATTTTTCTCCCAACCAAAGAGTACAGCTTTAGCACAAATATCTCGACGATGACACATTGATTCAACACCAGCACAATCAAAGTGTAACTAAACGATAAGTCTTCATTATCCCATGATAACACTTCTGAAACATATGCAAAATCATGGATGGCGCTAACTCATTCAATATACACTGGGCAACCTGAGGTGATTCCGTGAAACTTCATCAACGGGTTTTCGCTACATCACAAACCCCTGCATGATTGAGGAACTTTCTCTCTTCACCAATCACATCCAGTATGAAAAATCTTGATGCCATCTACCGCAACAATGTCGACTCACTGAAAAAGCCAGTTCGTGGTAAAGTTATGCTTTCAGGATCATTCAGGTTGAACTCTCAGTACACCTTCATCTTACGGACGCTCAACTCATCAACTAGTTCGTGAATGTAAAAGGCTCACTGGATGAAGTAGCAAAGATTATATTTATAATCATGGTTCTAGCCTTTTCGGTCTTTGGAGCAACTTCAACCATGATATCAACATCAACAATAATCTCTAGAGGAACACCATCCATGATGATCTCAGCATCGACAAGTATCTCTGGAGCGTAATCATGGTCTCAGCACCAACAACGGTCTCAGGAGCAACATCCTCAGGGCTTCATCAACTAATCATTCTCTGAAGTGTTACACATGAAGCGGACTCCTCTAAGAACCAATGATTCATATCAATATATGTAGACCTGATAACATGCTCACATGAAAGTCTTCCCAAAGCTGGCACGACTGGTGGGCATAATCCAAAGTCTTCTACAAGATGTTCTCATCACCTCTACAAATGAGATACAACACATTTCAGGCCATGGATTTGCAAAAACGTACAAATGGGTGAGGAATGGGACAATGATTCCTCAACAAAAGATGTTAGTCTATGTCTCTTCTACAACATACCAAAAGGGCGCAGTGATCGGACATACGAGCTGAAAGATATGGCCTTTACAGTCAGGTTTATGAATTATGAAAAATCTGTACGGGATTACATATCACAAATGTGCACGCTTCGTTGGCTGACTTCTACAACTCTGAATTGAGTGATTCTTTTCTCATGTGACAACTCAGTCTCTTAGCTTCAAAAGTTGGGGTCAAGCATCAGATTCCGATATCGTATGAGGTTCCTACAGCTTCCTGAGCATACAACATGCAAGCAACAATTCTTAGACGGGATTCATGACTTCCACAGTCGATCAGTGTCCACCAGGTCTTTTCGCTAAGTCCTTCATCAAGGTACCTCCAATTTCGACTACCTGAGTCTTTACATCAATTTTTCTACCCGGATCCTCTATTTAGGTCCTGTCAGAAGAAGGGAAAACGAAAGAGAGATATTCAACAAAATACTGGGGATTGACGGTCCACTGGTCAAGACGATCGATTTCACATTCCAAAACCAACCAAGAAATCAAGACCATAATAAAACCTCACATCTCTCAGAAGTCCAAGGTTCAAGATATCATGGAAAGAAACTAAAGAAAGTCAGCAAAATAAGATTTCTGCTTTTCTGCATCCTCCAAGACTTGCAAAGCAGCTTTCTCCGCCTCCAGCTTCTTGGTCAGCTCAGCAACTTCATCCATCTTCTACAACACGGCATCACTGGTGGTGAAAGGAGTGTCACCTTCCACTGCTTTCCTGATAGCATCAATCTTTTGACGAAGCCATTTCAGATTGAAGCCAAGTTCTTCAGCTTTCTTCAAGTTGTACTCCCAATCAAAGAGTACATCCCGGGTGACAGTATTTCCAGCTGTGATGCGGATATCATTTGTAACACGTAAGATGGCTTCTACTTGCCTCGTCAAGAAATAACTATGCTCCGGATCCTTGGTAACGACGATGTGCCCATACGTCTTCCACGGTTTCTTGTACATAGCAGCATATCTAATGGGAACGCTAAATCCACCAACAAACCTGCGATATGGGAGTATCTCACCAAATGGAGGAGTAAAAGCAGTCCCTGCGTTGGGATACTCATGCATTATTATCCGGTTCTCAGTCGCTGGAGCAGCGTCAGCAATCATAGGAACAACTTTGGTTGAAGCAGCTTCTTCCATTCTCGATTCGGGTTCCACCATCTCACGCAAAATTGGAATTTCAGTCACCTCCACGGCATCAAAAACAATCTTTCCATGACCTTGAGGTACAGGGATGGAGGTCTCACCATCAACGGCTCCATAGTTGCTCAAGTCATCATTGTTGGATCCATTATTCCCAACTTCAGCATTTGGCACCTAAAGTGAAGATTACATGGGATTAGAATGATTCAAGCGTGGAAACCCAACACAACCATAAAATTCAGAATGTAAGTGAACTAACATTATCTAAGTTCCTTATTATGCACCCTAGACATGCGCAAATATTGTAGAAGTCATGAAACACGTTTTCAAACAAGCTCAGCTGAAGAGATTTTACACTACCCTGTATTCAACGGATAACTGGGAGCAATTGATAAGGAATTTAAGGTTGGGTCATATACCATTCTCTTCGTATGGATGTTGACTACAACATATCAAAATTGCATAGCAATCGGGTGAATGAGATAACATATGTGGCCAAAACATCGGACAACATGCAACCTAGAAAAGTTCTGAAGGTCTCCTGGAGGTTCACTATTTCGCCTTTTTTAGTCCCTAAACATGCTCAAACTTCAAAGAGCGTCTATGTTAAAGCTTGGAAATTTCCTGGGATTGAAGATAATATGCAAACCGAGAAAATCTGACTTCGGACGAGGATTCAACAACGTTTCTAGTAAAATCTGAAGTCTGAAATTTTCTGGTGACGTATTTCGGCAAGGTTATCCATAAATTCACATGGATTTTCATTCATTCATTCAAGAATCAGCGATATCATACTTCTTTGAAGAAATTACAGGAGATATACTTACTAAGGGAGTCTCTAAATCATTTGAAGCCTGGACAATGCCAGAATCTCCGTTGACAACACTGCTATCTCCATTCGGTTCGGGATTTCGGGAATTCTCCATATTCCCATGTCCCAAAGAAGAGTGCGCTTCATCAACATGCTTCTTATCTACAATGGTTTCTTCCTGGATTCATCAACAAAAATTATTATTATCATTCAAGGAGATGCCGCGATCACCTGCACGAAAGAGATATTTACATCGACTTCTTCATCAGTACTGGATTCCTGAATTGTTCGCCTGGGAACAAGTTGAAGACCGTCAATCGATGGAGAGAAAGAGTCTGAAAAGAAATAACAAAACCTTGGTCTCGTGATCCTAATTGCACGGGCAGGAAAAAGTCATGACACACAAGGAGGCTAACAACTCACCAAAGAAACGGCTGGGGACTGCACGTCATTTGCTAACATCCGTAGTCCTTACTTCTGGGTGCTCCGCCCCGAAGACTTTCTTCCATTTCGAGGAGTCTACATTGATCTGAAACCTCACTACACGATTGATGAGTGCCAAATATTGTATATATTTATCCCTTTTTGTTGGCATTTTAACTCATCTTTTGTGCATTAATTCTACATTTTATCCCATATTCTGTATTTTCATTGTTTTCAAGAAATATTTTTATTAATTAATTTTGCATTTTTAGGTAATAAATAAAGTTCGAATGAGTCGCGGAGCGAAAAGAGCAGAAAAGTAGTGAAAAGCCAAGCGGGAGAAATTACGCAAGGAAGCCGCGAAGAATGGTGCGCACACCTCATTTTCTACACACAAAAGCGCCTCCGTTCTCAGCCATCAGATCAGTTCTCAGAAGCATCCGATGGTCGCTCCTTCATAGAGCATCAAAATCTGAAGTCTCTGCCAAGCACCACAGCGCTGAAACTCCAAGCCTTCAGATTAGATGGTAGTTGAATCCAACGGTCACTCCTTTGCTGTGCATCGAAGTTTGATATCTCCGCCTTACACTACCAGCACCTAACCTAATCTAGCACCGTTCGTTTCGTTGTATCCCTTCATCCGACGGTCGCTCCCCGCTTGCCTCCGCATCACGTCCGATCTACCTACCAGCTCCACATCTCACGGCTTAGTCTCGCTGAACATCAAAAATCGATGCACTCGCCTCACACCCAAGTGCCGAACACCCTAGACCTCAAACAAACGCACCCTTCCCCTTTCTCCATCGAACCCATCTTCTCCACAGCAGAGCCTTCCCTTCCACCTGCTCCACCAACTCGCTGCCACCACCACCAGCTCCGCCACCTGCTCCACCAACCCTGACACCACCATACCACCTCCATCATCATCCTACACGTGATTGAAAGCTTCCCCCATCATTCTAGCCCTTTATCCCATCAACTTATTACCTAACCTAAACCCTAGGTTATGGGTTGATGGATTAACGTGTGCTAGAGAAGCAATTGATGCATGGAGGTGATACAGGAGAACAAGTGGAAGCATGGGTCGAAGATGGAATGGTCTCATCACATCAAATCAGGTTACAAAATCGATCCCTAGGTCACTGTTGAAAATTAGGGTTTCGTAAATTAGGGTTCTTCATTTTTGGGTATAAATAGAGGGGGTGTTGTATGTGTAGAAGGTGTTCTTGGGCTAGCCGAGATTCCCCCAAAATTGGGTTAGTTTAGGTTTAATTTTTAACTTCAATTTCAACTGTTTAATTTTAGGGTTTCAATTTTAATTCCCTGTTATGTTTCAATTCTAATTTCACTGCATATGTTAAATTTGTTATTCTCCTGTTAAGATGCTTGGATTAGCCTGCATCCAGAACTTTCAAGTTCTGTTAAATGTTCATGTTTCAGTTAAATTTCAGTTCATGTTCTGCCAATGTTATTTTCTGTTCAATTTCACTGCATATGTTAAATGTGTATGTTTTAATTTCTTGTTTTCATATCCTGTTGCATGTGTTCTGTTAACATGTGTTGTTCTTGTTTATGTGTTAGTTCACTTTTAATTTGTCATGTTAGTTCACTGTTGTTGCTCATTGTCATGTAATGTTTACTGTTGTGTTTAATTTGCTGTCACATTTGATGGAATGCTAGGCTAGATACATTTGAAGCTTTGATTTGATTGTGCAATGGAAGAAATCAGTGCTCATAGCAAGCTGATTATCTTGCCATTCCTTGTGTATGCTTAGGTTGCACTGTTGATTGAGCATTGGGAGAAATTAGTGCTCATAGCAAGCTAATTCTCTTCCCATTCTTTTAGAATGCCTGTATTCTTGCCTTAGCTTTGCTCATTTTAGTTTCATTCACATCCCTGCCCTTGGCCTTAGGCCTTGGTTCATCTTGTTTTGTTCTTTGCTTTTGCCATGTGTTACCCTGTTTGTGTTTCCTTTTGTTTATTTTGTTAGCTATTTTCTTTATTGCATTATCTTTGCTTCACTGCAACTCTTTTGCTTCTCTTATTCCACTGCCCTGTTGTTTCTTCCCTGTTGCTTTTGCCCTGTTGTTTCTTCCCTGTTGCTTTTGTCCTGTTGATTGCATCTCTTGCCTTGCTGCATTGCACTGCTGCATTGCATTGTTTCCTTCCCTTGTTGTTGTCTGCTGCTGCACCACTGCTGCACTGCTTCCTCTCCTGCTGCCATTCCTTGTTGCAGCTGTTGTTTTCCCTTGTTGCAGCACTGTTGTTAGCCCCATCTGCTACTTGCATCATCTGCCTGCTGTGCACTCAAGCCCAGAGTACAACTTGGGCTCCTCAGAAGACCAAAACCAAAGCCCAAGTTCATTATTAAGGCCCAATCCAATTCAGGCTTAATCAAAAGCCTAAGTTTAAGGCCAAAGCCCATTTTCATTTCAAAGACCAACTGAGCCCAAGCTCAGTTCATTTTATTAATCAAACCCATTAGCACTCAAAGCCCAATTTAAGCCAAAAGGCTTCATAGCCCAATAGCAATTTAGGAACCCAATTAGCTAAACACTCCAAAACACACCCGATCTCTGTGGATCGACCCGTACTTGCACGAGCTACAACTGACGACCGTGCACTTGCGGTATTACTGTAGGCCCCCGTTTTCATTGCGCTTCATTTTATACATATCTCCGGGCCCACCAAGTTTTTGGCCCGGGGATAAAATTTCTATACCCTTTTCCAGGCCTGCCAAGTTTTTGTCTCTACACTTTTTTCTTTGGGTTGATCCTCAACTCTTTAGATTGTTAGTGTATGGTGATTTTTTTGTATATAATCCAGTAGATAAAATTTCTTAAAAACCCTTTTGTTCCTTTTGTATATATTTTGCTAATCCAATATGATCTCGGCTGAAATATGTTGGATTTTTGCCTTGAATAACGGAGTTTTAATTCTGCTTTCGCCGAAATCGGGTATTCTCTCTCCTTTTACTCTACTCAGCATGTCCCTTTCCATATGTTGCATTTTAATTCTTTCCATATTTTGAAACATTGAGGACAATGTTTAGTTTAGGTTTGGGGGTATAGAGTAGATACCATGATAATTTTCCATAATTGAAAACGAACTCCTTCTTCTTTTTGAAAAAAAAATTGAAAAATTCCAAAAAAATTGAAAAATCAAAATTGAAAAAAAATTAAAAATTAAAAAATCATAAAAATGGAGCTCATTTACCTTGAAATGTTGACTCTTGTGCAAATATGTAATTATTAGGAGTCTTAGTCTAGATATTTAGGCACCCTGATTCTAGCACAATTCACATAGTGATAAGAAATTTGCACGCGCACGATCTACCAATACATGTATGGCCTCGATCTTCAAGGTGTTTGATAGGAAGTTACGATTGCCAATCACTTTAGAATACTGAACGAAACTTGACTAGCTTGTTCTTTGGTTGGTTGGGATAGAAGGTGGAGGTTACATTAAGAAAGACAACCATCGAATTTAACTGGGTGCATCAAAAAGGGCTACCTCTTGCAAAGTGTCATGTAATTTTTGTTTCTTTTTGTATATGTATCAAAAGTGTTTCCTTGTTAAAAAAAAAATATGAGAAAAAAAAAACTATCAGAAAAATACAAAAAAATCAAGTATTGTTCAATTCCATCCTCTCTTGTTCCAAAAATAAAAAGAGAATTGTCAATGTAAATAAGAGTCATGTAAAGAGTCATTTTGTTGTTTTATTGTAATAAGCAAGGAGGGTGTATGCCATTGATGTACAACGCGAGTAATTGTGAAATACCTCCAACTCATTCACAATTCTCGTAAAGTCCGGACAGCTAGCTAGATTTCGACCTCAGTTCTTAGCCTGAGAAACTATCTCTTGGTGATTAGTAGTCATGACTTCAAATCTTTCTTTACACATGTGTAGATACACTTTACACTCTTATCACATGTCCTTATTTGTTATCAGTGTTAGGATTGTGCCTTCGATAGCTAGATTGACATCTCCATTTTGCTGTGAGCTTAACTGTTTTGCACATGTCACATTTGATGGAATCTGAGCTCATATTTTGTCCTTAGGTTTTGTAGGCACACCTCTGGTAAACCTTCACGAGACTTCAACTCGTCCACTAGGGACACTTAGTGGTTTAAAAGGCTTAGTGCATACGCTAAATGCATTCGAGAGACCAGCGACAGTGGTATAGTTAGGATTTCCTTAGTTTTGTTTTACTTGAGGACAAGTAAAATTCAGGTTTGGGGGTATTTGATGAGTGCCAAATATTGTATATATTTATCCCTTTTTGTTGGCATTTTAACTCATCTTTTGTGCATTAATTCTACATTTTATCCCATATTCTGTATTTTCATTGTTTTCAAGAATAAATATTTTTATTAATTAATTTTGCATTTTTAGGTAATAAATAAAGTTCGAATGAGTCGCGGAGCGAAAAGAGCAGAAAAGTAGTGAAAAGCCGGGAGAAATTACGCAAGGAAGCCGCGAAGAATGGTGCGCACAACCTCATTTTCTACACACAAAAGCGCCTCCGTTCTCAGCCATCAGATCAGTTCTCAGAAGCATCCGATGGTCGCTCCTTCATAGAGCATCAAAATCTGAAGTCTCTGCCAAGCACCACAGCGCTGAAACTCCAAGCCTTCAGATTAGATGGTAGTTGAATCCAACGGTCACTCCTTTGCTGTGCATCGAAGTTTGATATCTCCGCCTTACACTACAGCACCTAACCTAATCTAGCACCGTTCGTTTCGTTGTATCCCTTCATCCGACGGTCGCTCCCCGCTTGCCTCCGCATCACCGTCCGATCTACCTACCAGCTCCACATCTCACGGCTTAGTCTCGCTGAACATCAAAAATCGATGCACTCGCCTCACACCCAAGTGCCGAACACCCTAGACCTCAAACAAACGCACCCTTCCCCTTTCTCCATCGAACCCATCTTCTCCACAGCAGAGCCTTCCCCTTCCACCTGCTCCACCAACTCGCTGCCACCACCACCAGCTCCGCCACCTGCTCCACCAACCCTGACACCACCATACCACCTCCGTCATCATCCTACACGTGATTGAAAGCTTCCCCCATCATTCTAGCCCTTTATCTCATCAACTTATTACCTAACCTAAACCCTAGGTTATGGGTTGATGGATTAACGTGTGCTAGAGAAGCAATTGATGCATGGAGGTGATACAGGAGAACAAGTGGAAGCATGGGTCGAAGATGGAATGGTCTCATCACATCAAATCAGGTTACAAAATCGATCCCTAGGTCACTGTTGAAAATTAGGGTTTCGTAAATTAGGGTTCTTCATTTTTGGGTATAAATAGAGGGGGTGTTGTATGTGTAGAAGGTGTTCTTGGGCTAGCCGAGATTCCCCCAAAATTGGGTTAGTTTAGGTTTAATTTTTAACTTCAATTTCAACTGTTTAATTTTAGGGTTTCAATTTTAATTCCCTGTTATGTTTCAATTCTAATTTCACTGCATATGTTAAATTTGTTATTCTCCTGTTAAGATGCTTGGATTAGCCTGCATCCAGAACTTTCAAGTTCTGTTAAATGTTCATGTTTCAGTTAAATTTCAGTTCATGTTCTGCCAATGTTATTTTCTGTTCAATTTCACTGCATATGTTAAATGTGTATGTTTTAATTTCTTGTTTTCATATCCTGTTGCATGTGTTCTGTTAACATGTGTTGTTCTTGTTTATGTGTTAGTTCACTTTTAATTTGTCATGTTAGTTCACTGTTGTTGCTCATTGTCATGTAATGTTTACTGTTGTGTTTAATTTGCTGTCACATTTGATGGAATGCTAGGCTAGATACATTTGAAGCTTTGATTTGATTGTGCAATGGAAGAAATCAGTGCTCATAGCAAGCTGATTATCTTGCCATTCCTTGTGTATGCTTAGGTTGCACTGTTGATTGAGCATTGGGAGAAATTAGTGCTCATAGCAAGCTAATTCTCTTCCCATTCTTTTAGAATGCCTGTATTCTTGCCTTAGCTTTGCTCATTTTAGTTTCATTCACATCCCTGCCCTTGGCCTTAGGACTTGGTTCATCTTGTTTTGTTCTTTGCTTTTGCCATGTGTTACCCTGTTTGTGTTTCCTTTTGTTTATTTTGTTAGCTATTTTCTTTATTGCATTATCTTTGCTTCACTGCAACTCTTTTGCTTCTCTTATTCCACTGCCCTGTTGTTTCTTCCCTGTTGCTTTTGCCCTGTTGTTTCTTCCCTGTTGCTTTTGTCCTGTTGATTGCATCTCTTGCCTTGCTGCATTGCACTGCTGCATTGCATTGTTTCCTTCCCTTGTTGTTGTCTGCTGCTGCACCACTGCTGCACTGCTTCCTCTCCTGCTGCCATTCCTTGTTGCAGCTGTTGTTTTCCCTTGTTGCAGCACTGTTGTTAGCCCCATCTGCTACTGCTTGCATCTGCTCTGCTGTGCACTCAAGCCCAGAGTACAACTTGGGCTCCTCAGAAGACCAAAACCAAAGCCCAAGTTCATTATTAAGGCCCAATCCAATTCAGGCTTAATCAAAAGCCTAAGTTTAAGGCCAAAGCCCATTTTCATTTCAAAGACCAACTGAGCCCAAGCTCAGTTCATTTTATTATTATCAAACCCATTAGCACTCAAAGCCCAATTTAAGCCAAAAGGATTCATAGCCCAATAGCAATTTAGGAACCCAATTAGCTAAACACTCCAAAACACACCCGATCTCTGTGGATCGACCCGTACTTGCACGAGCTACAACTGACGACCGTGCACTTGCGGTATTACTGTAGGCCCCCGTTTTCATTGCGCTTCATTTTATACATATCTCCGGGCCCACCAAGTTTTTGGCCCGGGGATAAAATTTCTATACCCTTTTCCAGGCCTGCCAAGTTTTTGTCTCTACACTTTTTCTTTTGGGTTGATCCTCAACTCTTTAGATTGTTAGTGTATGGTGATTTTTTTGTATATAATCCAGTAGATAAAATTTCTTAAAAACCCTTTTGTTCCTTTTGTATATATTTTGCTAATCCAATATGATCTCGGCTGAAATATGTTGGATTTTTGCCTTGAATAACGGAGTTTTAATTCTGCTTTCGCCGAAATCGGGTATTCTCTCTCCTTTTACTCTACTCAGCATGTCCCTTTCCATATGTTGCATTTTAATTCTTTCCATATTTTGAAACATTGAGGACAATGTTTAGTTTAGGTTTGGGGGTATAGAGTAGATACCATGATAATTTGCCATAATTGAAAACGAACTCCTTCTTCTTTTTTGAAAAAAATTTGAAAAATTCCAAAAAAAAAAAAATTGAAAAATCAAAATTGAAAAAAATTAAAAAAATGAAAAATCATAAAAATGGAGCTCATTTACCTTGAAATGTTGACTCTTGTGCAAATATGTATTTTTATTAGGAGTCTTAGTCTAGATATTTAGGCACCCTGATTCTAGCACAATTCACATAGTGATAAGAACTTTGCACGCGCACGATCTACCAATACATGTATGGCCTCGATCTTCAAGGTGTTTGATAGGAAGTTACGATTGCCAATCACTTTAGAATACTGAACGAAACTTGACTAGCTTGTTCTTTGGTTGGTTGGGATAGAAGGTGGAGGTTACATTAAGAAAGACAACCATCGAATTTAACTGGGTGCATCAAAAAGGGCTACCTCTTGCAAAGTGTCATGTAATCTTTTGTTTCTTTTTGTTATGTATCAAAAGTGTTTCCTTCTTAAAAAAAAAAAAAAAAATCAAGTATTTATCAATTCCATCATCTCTTGTTCCAAAAATAAAAAGAGAGTAGTCAATGTAAATAAGAGTCATGTAAAGAGTCATTTTGTTGTTTCATTGTAATAAGCAAGGAGGGTGTATGCCATTGATGTACAACGCGAGTAATTGTGAAATACCTCCAACTCATTCACAATTCTCGTAAAGTCCGGACAGCTAGCTAGATTTCGACCTTGGTTCTTAGCCTGAGAAACTATCTCTTGGTGATTAGTAGTCATAACTTCAGATCTTTCTTTACACATGTGTAGATACACTTTACACTCTTATCACATGTCTTTTTTTTGTTATCAGTGCTAGGATTGTGCCTTTGATAGCTAGATTGACATCTCTATTTTGCTGTGAGCTTAAACTGTTTTGCACATGTCACATTTGATGGAATCTGAGCTTATATTTTGACCTAGAACTTTGTAGGTACGTTCTAAGCAAACCTTCACGAGACTTCAACTCGTCCACTAGGGACACTTAGTGGTTTAAAAGGCTTAGTGCATACGCTAAATGCATTCGAGAGACCAGCGACAGTGGTATAGTTAGGATTTCCTTAGTTTTGTTTTACTTGAGGACAAGTAAAATTCAGGTTTGGGGGTATTTGATGAGTGCCAAATATTGTATATATTTATCCCTTTTTGTTGGCATTTTAACTCATCTTTTGTGCATTAATTCTACATTTTATCCCATATTCTGTATTTTCATTGTTTTCAAGAATAAATATTTTTATTAATTAATTTTGCATTTTTAGGTAATAAATAAAGTTCGAATGAGTCGCGGAGCGAAAAGAGCAGAAAAGTAGTGAAAAGCCGGGAGAAATTACGCAAGGAAGCCGCGAAGAATGGTGCGCACAACCTCATTTTCTACACACAAAAGCGCCTCCGTTCTCAGCCATCAGATCAGTTCTCAGAAGCATCCGATGGTCGCTCCTTCATAGAGCATCAAAATCTGAAGTCTCTGCCAAGCACCACAGCGCTGAAACTCCAAGCCTTCAGATTAGATGGTAGTTGAATCCAACGGTCACTCCTTTGCTGTGCATCGAAGTTTGATATCTCCGCCTTACACTACAGAACCTAACCTAATCTAGCACCGTTCGTTTCGTTGTATCCCTTCATCCGACGGTCGCTCCCCGCTTGCCTCCGCATCACCGTCCGATCTACCTACCAGCTCCACATCTCACGGCTTAGTCTCGCTGAACATCAAAAATCGATGCACTCGCCTCACACCCAAGTGCCGAACACCCTAGACCTCAAACAAACGCACCCTTCCCCTTTCTCCATCGAACCCATCTTCTCCACAGCAGAGCCTTCCCCTTCCACCTGCTCCACCAACTCGCTGCCACCACCACCAGCTCCGCCACCTGCTCCACCAACCCTGACACCACCATACCACCTCCGTCATCATCCTACACGTGATTGAAAGCTTCCCCCATCATTCTAGCCCTTTATCCCATCAACTTATTACCTAACCTAAACCCTAGGTTATGGGTTGATGGATTAACGTGTGCTAGAGAAGCAATTGATGCATGGAGGTGATACAGGAGAACAAGTGGAAGCATGGGTCGAAGATGGAATGGTCTCATCACATCAAATCAGGTTACAAAATCGATCCCTAGGTCACTGTTGAAAATTAGGGTTTCGTAAATTAGGGTTCTTCATTTTTGGGTATAAATAGAGGGGGTGTTGTATGTGTAGAAGGTGTTCTTGGGCTAGCCGAGGTTCCCCCAAAATTGGGTTAGTTTAGGTTTAATTTTTAACTTCAATTTCAACTGTTTAATTTTAGGGTTTCAATTTTAATTCCCTGTTATGTTTCAATTCTAATTTCACTGCATATGTTAAATTTGTTATTCTCCTGTTAAGATGCTTGGATTAGCCTGCATCCAGAACTTTCAAGTTCTGTTAAATGTTCATGTTTCAGTTAAATTTCAGTTCATGTTCTGCCAATGTTATTTTCTGTTCAATTTCACTGCATATGTTAAATGTGTATGTTTTAATTTCTTGTTTTCATATCCTGTTGCATGTGTTCTGTTAACATGTGTTGTTCTTGTTTATGTGTTAGTTCACTTTTAATTTGTCATGTTAGTTCATTGTTGTTGCTCATTGTCATGTAATGTTTACTGTTGTGTTTAATTTGCTGTCACATTTGATGGAATGCTAGGCTAGATACATTTGAAGCTTTGATTTGATTGTGCAATGGAAGAAATCAGTGCTCATAGCAAGCTGATTATCTTGCCATTCCTTGTGTATGCTTAGGTTGCACTGTTGATTGAGCATTGGGAGAAATTAGTGCTCATAGCAAGCTAATTCTCTTCCCATTCTTTTAGAATGCCTGTATTCTTGCCTTAGCTTTGCTCATTTTAGTTTCATTCACATCCCTGCCCTTGGCCTTAGGCCTTGGTTCATCTTGTTTTGTTCTTTGCTTTTGCCATGTGTTACCCTGTTTGTGTTTCCTTTTGTTTATTTTGTTAGCTATTTTCTTTATTGCATTATCTTTGCTTCACTGCAACTCTTTTGCTTCTCTTATTCCACTGCCCTGTTGTTTCTTCCCTGTTGCTTTTGCCCTGTTGTTTCTTCCCTGTTGCTTTTGTCCTGTTGATTGCATCTCTTGCCTTGCTGCATTGCACTGCTGCATTGCATTGTTTCCTTCCCTTGCTGTTGTCTGCTGCTGCACCACTGCTGCACTGCTTCCTCTCCTGCTGCCATTCCTTGTTGCAGCTGTTGTTTTCCCTTGTTGCAGCACTGTTGTTAGCCCCATCTGCTACTGCTTGCATCTGCTCTGCTGTGCACTCAAGCCCAGAGTACAACTTGGGCTCCTCAGAAGACCAAAACCAAAGCCCAAGTTCATTATTAAGGCCCAATCCAATTCAGGCTTAATCAAAAGCCTAAGTTTAAGGCCAAAGCCCATTTTCATTTCAAAGACCAACTGAGCCCAAGCTCAGTTCATTTTATTATTATCAAACCCATTAGCACTCAAAGCCCAATTTAAGCCAAAAGGCTTCATAGCCCAATAGCAATTTAGGAACCCAATTAGCTAAACACTCCAAAACACACCCGATCTCTGTGGATCGACCCGTACTTGCACGAGCTACAACTGACGACCGTGCACTTGCGGTATTACTGTAGGCCCCCGTTTTCATTGCGCTTCATTTTATACATATCTCCGGGCCCACCAAGTTTTTGGCCGGGGGATAAAATTTCTATACCCTTTTCCAGGCCTGCCAACGATCATCATGTGGTATAGTTGATGAAATAACCAGGAGTACAACTCAGTATGAAGGATCTCTCACCATCACTCATAGGCCCCAGAAGTACCATTTCTTGAAGTTGCACCCGCAGAGATGTCATCCCTGGAAACATCGACTTTGAAAGTGTCATCATGGGAGTCAGTCATTCTTGCAAATTGGCTGTGACAGATGCATAACATTCAGCGCATCATTCAAAGCGCAGGATTCAACAAAACAACGAATCATGGAATAAAGATGCTCACATCAGCGTCTGCAAAAATGGTAACTTTTAACTCTTACCTGTTTACGATTCCACTAACAGTCATGAGTTAATACTTCAAATCTTGCTCGTTCCTTCAAACCTGCTAAGACGAGCAAAATTCTGACATGATTTTCATAAAACCGTGAACAACCCACGTAAATTTTACAATGTGAACATTCACTGGTTTCTCAAAATCTGGACAGACGTCTAGTCTACGATTGTGAAAACTCACTTATTGACATTATTTTACCATGTATAATGGTCTACTTTTAACAGTTTTGCAAAATCAAAACATGATTTTACAAACTATATAAATATTTAACGTGAAACTTACGTAAATTTGGAAAATATATCTATATATTTTTTCTCCCTCGCACGAGCATCTATCTGTGAAGCGAGAGTATACTCTCAAAGATTTCTGAAAGCTCGAGATAAATTTTTTTCATGAAAGCTCATAAACAAAATTTTATTACTAACAGACGCACGTCTATTTAAAAAAAAAAAACTTTTCTCTCGTACGAGCATCCACCTTTGAAACGAGAGTTTATTCCACTTTGTGAAATCTCACATATTTAAAAAAAAAAATTCGTGAAAGCTCATAGACAAAATTTTTATCAGTAGACTCAGGTCTATTTTGTTGTTTCTTAAACTAACGAACGAACGAGCGTCCGTGCTAAAACGGATTCCTTTCTTGGGCCCGGCCCGCGGATCCTAAACGACCAAGGTTCCTGATAGACGCATTTATGTGTCTAATATAGCTCATTTGTATATACTGTTAGTTCCCATTTTTGTACTTATTATGGTGTTTTATTTATTTATAGGTGTTTTTGAAAAAATAAAGTTTTGTGGAGAAATTGGCTAAAAATGCGGCGTTCGGAGCACCGTTGAAATGTACCGGCCCGGAAATGTCCCGGAGGAACCTCGAAAAAGTGCGGAAAACGCCCCAGAAAAATCGCTAAAGGCACCCAAGAAAAATTGATAAAGGTATGGTATGGTCGATGGTTTCGATTCGAATGAGCTGGATACGAATATTTCACCAAGTTTGGAGAAAACAGAGCAAGCCGTGTGTGGGAGATATTTTCTACGATATTTTTGGGATTACATGAGGCTATAACGTGTTTCACTCATTCTGGGACTTGTTTATCACGAGTTTTGCGTGAGTTGAGCAACAACAAACGCGTGCAAGGGAAGAAAATAGAAAGAAAATATTCACATAATATTTTTCTTTACTGCCGAATAAAAGAATTTTGAGGAGTGATTACGAAGATTTTTTGAAGTGCTACGAGTATAAATAGAGTTGCCTGAGAGAAGAGAAGAGTATCGAGAGGCTGGGGAAGAAGAACTGAGTGCAGAGAAAACTTCTCTGCTGCTGCAGAGAAGAAGAAGAAGAAGAAGATGCGTAAAAATCAGAGAACTGTCGCAGAGAACTGTCGTTTATCAACAGTTCTCGCAACAGTTCGTTTGGCACGCTTATTCATATTCGCATCAGTTCATTTGGCACTCTTATTTGAATTCGCAACATATCTTGTAACGGTAACTTCTGTAACGCTGCTTAATCGTTGCAGATTCATTATTATTAGTTTGTCTTCAATAAAAACACCATTTGAGATATAATTATATTTTTTTAGTGTGTCTTCATGATGAGTAGCTAGCTAAACCCCAATACGGGGATGATTGAGGAAGCCATATTTCACGCATATAAAATTATATTTAATTCTTTTTATGACTTCTTGCATTTTTATTAATTGTTTTTATGATTTTTATTCATTGGTTGTGATATCATAAGATGATGTATGCTTGGTCGTAGTGCTTTTGATGCGTCATGCTAGTGTTATACAATTAATATTCTAAAAATCTACCTTGGCAAGAATGAGAGTCCTTAATATTTGAGCTAAAATTGTTTGGAAAAAATATATTAGTTATATGCATGATTATGGTGGAATCTTGAGTCCTAGTAACTCTTGATCCAGTGACAATTTTTGTACATATTTTTGTTTTAAAAATCTATTCAAGTCCGAGCAACGAACCCCTATTTATCGCAATATTATTACTACAACAAAATGGCGCCGCCGACGCGGACTTGCATATAGATTGATTTTTTTTTTGTAAGTTTATTATTTATTTATTTTTGAATTGTTTGTTCCTTTTTACGTTTCTTTTTGTCTTTATTTTGCAGGTTCAAAGTGAAAACTAAGGACTTGGAGAGGAAAAAGCTTAAAGCGAAAAGCGAAAAGTGAAGAAAAGAGGACAATTTTAGGATTTAATTTTTAATTTTAATTTTTTTTTAGAGTGTGTGAGGAAAACTTTAGTTTTATTTTTTATTTATTTTGGACTTTGGACTTTAAACACTTGGACATTATTTATTTTTTTACCCTACGGAAGGGTATTTTAAATAAAAAAAATATATTAAAATTGTGTGCAGAGAAGGAAGGTGATTACAATATCACCTCGGCCCCTCGGGTTCGCACACGGTATAGGAGTCGTGGCCCGAGTCGACGACAACGATTCATCCCCCGTCTGGTACGGGAGGTAAGTCCATCGAAACACTCGCGAATCCCCTGCAAGCGAGTTACTGTACTCCTTAAGGTGCTAATTGTTTGAGGACGAATTTGGACTATTTTTTATTTTCCTAGTAAAGGGCAAGGCCTGGCCTAAACAAGATAAGGGTTCGGATTTCATCACCGCTCCCTTCTTGCCCGCTTTAGGAGAACAAAACCTAACGTGAACCCAAGCTTTAAAATCTGATTAGAAAGAGACCTATATGGTATCGAGCTTGTTAGGAAAAATTTTCGAAGAATATTGGTCACTTTTTAAGCAATTCCAAAGTTCATGATGATTTCTGTGAGTTGAATGCGTGACTGCGCCGCCTTATACCAGTGAGTCCTTGGGTATCAAATCTCCTCTGAGCTTACCTCGCCTCTATTCAACTTACTTTAACTCGGATTAATCCAGAGGGGTTGCTCAAACTGTAATGAATTCCCCTTCGAGAGATAGAAGCTAGTCTACAAACAATCTAAGTGAACCATCATGCTTGTTGTTTGCTAGAAATCTCTAGGTCTGCTTTGGTGGAGTCGAGTCGGCCTTGTTTGTGATTGTATAGAATCACTCTTTAGTTTATATTTCTTCGGTGATGAATCCTTTTGAGGAGACGCCACCTGCGATGACGTTGCGAGAATATATGTCTAGAAATTCTCGTTATCAAGAGACGTCTTCGGAAATGACTCTTGGTGAATATATGCGTGGGCAACGATATATGGATACTCCAACTTTTATTGAGGAATCACCTCTAACGATCTATGAGAAGTATTATAAACATAAACCATGTAGTTGGGAACAAAGCTTGAGAATTCGTGAATATCAATTATATTGTGATGATGATGATGGAGAGGATAGCGTTGATGGAGAAATTGGAACTGTAAATGACAAATCCGATAATGGTTTCGAGGAACCAGTTTATCTTGAGAGTACTGTTTTCGAGTCGAATGATTTATAAGCAGTAGTCTTATATGAACTCATAGAGATTAGTGAGGATGAACCTGACTTAGAAGAATTGCCCATTTTCAGGAATCTGATAACCCAGAAATTAGGGAGATTGTGACCAGTCTATCTAGAGACGCCGAAAACTCTAAGTTTGGGGGTGATTATCGTTCTCAGTGTGCTTTAAATCTTAAAAAGGTCCCTCACTTGGGACTTGACATCAATGCCTAGACCATTCTAAAAAATTATCTCCATACACGTTTTCCTGAATCTAATGGTGTCCATAAGGAAGTTCAGTCGTTAGAAACCCATCCTCTGGTTGATGTGGTTTACCCAGGCTATGATTCCAAGATCGATTTTGTTTTCCCACCAAAAACTTTTCTACCAAATGTGGGAACATATAAATTTCAGATGTGTCAATTATTTTTTGAGACTAAACCTAATTACTTCAGGAGATTAGGGTTGACACATCTGTTTAAGGAAGACCACCACTCTCTTTGTGGTCAGCTGTATAAGTCAAATCTTATTGACTTTAATGATCCCCAGTTATTCAGGTTATTATTATTTTTAAGTAAGTTTTTCCAAACTTTTAAACCTGAACTGTTGGATCTTAGCTTTAAGGAAGACTATCACTCTTTGGCTTGTGGCAGTCTCCTTTTGTCAGCTCTTTTTGGTTTTAAAGACCCACAATTAATCCGATTACTGTTATACGGTTCGAGTTGACTAAACTTTTTCTAAGTCTGGATGAAGACTTTAAACTTAGCACTTCTTGGGAGGTAACCCAATCTCACGCAACCCGGTAATATCCTTCCTTAACTCTTTTTCTTCAAATGGTAACAGTTTCTCCTTGTTCATGTTTTTAATTTTATCTTTAGAACATTGAGGACAATGTTAGATTTAAGTTTGCGGGTATTGGGAGAAACTCTTTAGTTGCAATAAATGAACTCCAGAGCCTAGAAATTTACGCATATTAAGGATAGGACTAACCAATCTAAGTGGATGGAAGCATTTTGATTATAGGAGTTGAGGAACCAATCTGGCTAGATGGAAACATCTATAGAGTCGATTCATAAAAGCACAGAGCTCAGGTGTTAGAAATAACATGATAGTTTCGCCATATCTTGTTTGAGTCCTTTTCACTTTATATTTTTACTTTTCTTTTTCAAGTGATTCGGTGGGGCACACGATTCAAGTTGTTACCTTTGCTAGGGTGAATTAGAGTGACTGAGTACCTTTTTACTATAAAAAAAAAAAAGACCAGACCAGTAGACCAATCGGAATAAACACTAACACTTGGATAACAATATATGTGTGTTTTCCCTGTCTCCGTCGCCTAAACAAGCGTGGAATGCAGGATCCACGGGAATTACCATGTAATCTGCTGACAAGAAACATGCACTTGGGTCCACAAGGTCCAATCATGTAGTTAGTTCTTAAGTAAATGTGTGTTTAATAAAGTCGACCACTGGTACCCTTGTATATGCCAGTTGTGTTGACCTAGAGTTAGGATTATTGACCACTGGTACCCTTGTATATGCCAGTGTGTTAATATTAGTCAGACCGGTATCTCAGTCATTTAGGTTAGGTTCACCTTGGCAGAGGCCTTCAGACAGATATGGGAAACACCGTTCACTTTTCAACCATCTACATTTGTCTTTTTCCATCTTCTTAATCTTTTCATGTGATTAGTCTGACTCCGAATATGATGTCCATCGTGAAACTATCTTAGTAGAGCTCTGTCACTTTTATGAATTTTAGTATACTTGGGTCCAAACTCGTATACAACAATTGGAATTTCGCGTCAGGGTACTTCCTCCTGTGATTAATAAGTATGCCAACCAAGGAGGTTCTTTAGTGCTTTCTAAGATTTTGCATAAATAGTTAGGGTCTGGAGTAATGATTTTGTGGGTATATCTCTGGTAAGCCCTCCCGAGACTATAACTCGGCCGCTAGGGCCACCTAGGGGTTTAAAGGCTTATTGCATACGCTAAATGCAATCGACGATGCCTGCGAAAGTGAGTTAGGATTTTATTTTGTAGTTTTAATTTGCTCGGGACTAGCAAATAATAAGTTTGGGGGTATTTGATAGACGCATTTATGTGTCTAATATAGCTCATTTGTATATACTGTTAGTTCCCATTTTTGTACTTATTATGGTGTTTTATTTATTTATAGGTGTTTTTGGAAAAATAAAGTTTTGTGGAGAAATTGGCTAAAAATGCGGCGTTCGGAGCACCGTTGAAATGTACCAGAAGTACCCCAGAAATGTTCCGGAGGAACCCCGAAAAAGTGCGGAAAACGCCCCAGAAAAATCGCTAAAGGCACCCAAGAAAAATTGATAAAGGTATGGTATGGTCGATGGTTTCGATTCGAATGAGCTGGATACGAATATTTCACCAAGTTTGGAGAAAACAGAGCAAGCCGTGTGTGGGAGATATTTTTTACAATATTTTTGGGATTACATGAGGCTATAACGTGTTTGACTCATTCCGGGACTTGTTTATCACGAGTTTTGCGTGAGTTGAGCAACAACAAACGCGTGCAAGGGAAGAAAATAGAAAGAAAATATTCACATAATATTTTTCTTTACTGCCGAATAAAAGAATTTTGAGGAGTGATTACGAAGATTTTTTGAAGTGCTACGAGTATAAATAGTGTTGCCTGAGAGCAGAGAAGAGTATCGAGAGGCTGGGGAAGAAGAACTGAGCGCAGAGAAAACTTCTCTGCTGCTGCAGAGAAGAAGAAGAAGACGCGTAAAAACCAGAGAACTGTCGCAGAGAACTGTCGTTTATCAACAGTTCTCGCAACAATTCGTTTGGCACGCTTATTCATATTCGCATCAGTTCATTTGGCACTCTTATTTGAATTCGCAACATATCTTGTAACGGTAACTTCTGTAACGCTGCTTAATCGTTGCAGATTCATTATTATTAGTTTGTCTTCAATAAAAACACCATTTGAGCTATAATATATTTTTTTTAGTGTGTTTTCATGATGAGTAGCTAGCTAAACCCCAATACCGGGATGATTGAGGAAGCCATATTTCACGCATATAAAATTATATTTAATTCTTTTTATGACTTCTTGCATTTTTATTAATTTTTTTTATGATTTTTCTTAATTGGTTGTGATATCATAAGATGATGTATGCTTGGTCGTAGTGCTTTTGATGCGTCATGCTAGTGTTATACAATTAATATTCTAAAAATCTACCTTGAAAGAATGAGAGTCCTTAATATTTGAGCTAAAATTGTTTGGAAAAAATATATTAGTTATATGCATGATTATGGTGGAATCTTGAGTCCTAGTAACTCTTGATCCAGTGACAATTTTTTTACATATTTTTGTTTTAAAAATCTATTCAAGTCCGAGCAATGAAACCCCTATTTATCGCAATATTATTACTACAACAGTTCCATCACCAAATCAGCGGTGCTACCACTTTATGCTCATCAAACGATGCTCTATCATGCCACTGAGATATTCATTCAAGTCATGGTATGCTCGCACTATCAAAATCCGGTAACGTCTTAACTTACGACTAAGTTCAATTACTTATGTTGTTTGTGACCGGAAAATCACCATTCAATGCTGACTGAGGAACACGACTTTCCTCACTAAGCAGGGACTTAATGTAGATGGTGGATTTTCGACAAAGTCTAAAATCGTAAACCCATAATTATATGAACTCTTGATCCAGCAATCAGATGTGAGTATCGAGACACGGGTCTCTCATCGAATCCTCTGACTGAGAATACTTTCTCTCAGAGTACATGCATATATGTAGTCTCTCGGCTGGACAACGACATATCTCATGAATACTGAACACTTCAGTAATTATTTCTATATAGAATCACGAGATTGACGACTCCTAGACAACTTGCTCTGCTAGTATAGAGCGATAACGTCTTCAGGATACAAACAACGAGTTTCCCTGACTATATAAAGGATATGAAGCTCCAACTAGCTCATGTCAGAATAATTAATGCTCCTAGACAGCTTGCTCTTCTAGTATAGAGCCATACGTTAATTATTCCTAAATTCTTGAATTCATCCAATGAATTTCCGAAAATATTCAAATATTTTCGCAGTATTTCGTTACTTCAATCTATGGTTCTTCCCAGCAGAATTACATGGGTTAGTAATAAATATTCAACGCACGAGCATCTAAGCTACCTCTGAGTAAGCCCCGGCTCAAAATGTGCAAGTGTACTCAAAGAATATGCACTAACAATCACCGCACGAACGAGTATTTCAGAATACGACGAAACGATGAACCTATACAAAATAGGAAGGAAAATAATAAATAATTAAAATATTGACCAAGGCGCTGGGAGCATGGGACCACCGACTGACCGGCCGTGTCACGGTCAATCCCACGCCAGTTTTATATTTTTGTCATATTTTCTGTTATTTTCCTTGATCTCATGAAAATCCTTTCATTTAAACAAATATCCTTTGTTTTGAGGAAACTCCTCGATTTCTTGGTGTTTCCTTCAACCAAGGAAATAATATAAAATTAGGGAAAATATTGTGGGGCCGTGATTATTGACCAACCAGCCATGCCTTGATCCCAACCAATGTAGTTAATATCGGATATCGGTTCATCTCGGCCGGGACCGATACACTGGTACGAATTTATATCGGGGATATTATCGTTGAAATATCGGTATAATATCGGTTCTAGATTTAGAGACTATAATTTTATATTAAACATTTTCTCCACACATTTTCGGATAAGATATAATAGATAACATCAATTTTATCAAAAAAACAAAAGAGTAACTTTAGTAACTTGCTTCGAGAGCTACATGCACCTCTACTACCACCTGGAAGACTTTCTTCGCCAAAATTACCCTTAAACTTTATAGAAAACGACCAATACCGTCTCATATCGGGAAATGTAGGAAAATTTCGTATCGACCGATACGGCCGATATTTGACCGAAACGGCCGATACGGCCGATATTATCGGGCGAATATCGTATCCCCGATATCCTTCTTATCGTATCGTTCTGGGCCGGTATCCGAAATATCCC
Organism: Papaver somniferum; assembly: GCF_003573695.1. Lineage (NCBI taxonomy): Eukaryota > Viridiplantae > Streptophyta > Magnoliopsida > Ranunculales > Papaveraceae > Papaver > Papaver somniferum. The sequence continues at coordinate 1,716,970 of NW_020621603.1, read as the reverse complement.
CGATATATCGGCCGATACGGCCGATACTGACTACATTGATCCCAACCGTCCCCACACCTCATGGTTCCTCATTATTTTATTTTTATTTCCCTGAACTCATGAAAACTCCTTAATCTCATGGTATTTTCACAAAACCATGGAAAATATAATATAAAATTAGGAAAACCCATGGGACCGGGCCCCAGCCGGCCGGCTATGCCTCAGCCGATCCCACACGCCCTATTATTTTATTATTATTATTTTAAGGTTTCCTTGATCCCATGAAATTCCTTGATTTCATGGTATTTCTCTCAAATTATGAAAATTCCTTCAAATCAAGGAAAAATACACATAAAATACATAAAATTAAGGAAACTCGTGGGACCGGGACCAAGCCAGCCGGTCCCACACGCCCTTATTTTATTATTTTAATATTATTTGCTTCCTTGGTCCCATGAAAACTCTCACTTTAAGGAAACTCCTTAATTTCAACAAAATTCCTTGATTTCATGATATTTTCATAAAATCATGAAAAATATTATAAAATTAGAAAAAGGCACCATGGGACCTTGGTCACTAGCCAGCTGGCCATGCCTTGGCTCCAGCGGTCCCACGCCACATATTCCTTCATTTTATAATTATTTTCCTTCATCTCATGAAGTATCCTCAGTTTTAGTAAAACCCTAATTTTGTCATATTTTCTCGAATGGATGCTCAACTGCACGCCAGAAAATATTAAAATTCTCAGGATTGAGACACAAACATGTTGACGACCTGAGCATGTTACCTTGACCGACCAGGGTTGGCTCCTTGGCTCGCAATGAACCGGTCCCACGTAATTTTATGATTTGACCTAATTTGCGCAATTGCACGTATTAGGTCCAAAACTCTTCCAAATAATTTTGGATTTTCATGGAATGATCATCAGTCGATCCCTTGACCACCCAGAGCTGATTTCATGATCCCTTGGTCGGTCCCTCATCTCTTCATAATTAATTAGGTTTTATCACCTAAGGCTCAGACGAGCATTATAGGATAAATGATTGAACCAGCATTTAATCATTCTTTCACCAACAAGTCACCAGCTCTTCAAGAAATCTTGGTATTTGCTCACATGAGCATATGGGCGCTTCATGGTCGGTCCATGATCCCATGTTTCCGGTCCCTCCTTCGTCCCATGATTGATTTTGAAATAAATCACCAATTGGTCATCAGTTGATCAAATTAGGGTTTATGAGTCCAAGGATCATAATTCCAGATTCGAACACTAATAACTTTACGACGATCTCATGATCAGTATTCTTATTAATTGTGCTCGGTTCAACTACCTACCAGTGTTCTAATTAATTTTTTATTTTGGTCACGCTATCAATAATTCATCAGATGAGCAACACTTGCTCAGATGAGCAATATTTGCTCAAACCAAGGAATATTGATTCAACCCTCAATATTCAACAATTCATCGATTGAGCAATACTTGCTCACCTCAACTATCAACGTGAGAATTATACCTCTGCCTCAACAGACACATTCAATTCATGAGGTTCAGAACATTTTGCAAAATCATGTTCAACTCAGCAAATGCATGGACTCATCGTCCCATAAAGTCATGAAGTCAACAACTGACTAATTAACCATGAGACATCAATCGTGTCACGTGGGGGATATCAACTAGGGTTTTGGTCTGGCGGTCTACGACACGTGTGTTCATACACACGATGGAAATGTGAGCAAGTCGTGCAATCAGTTGAAGGAGTTAACAAAGTAGTGGATGGAAAATCGACCAAGTCTCCGCACGATGAGCAACTGGTTTCAAACATGATTTCCATTCTCCCACTCTTTGATTCCATCAACTGTCAGACTTCATGGGATCATGGTGTCTACAATTCCAGCAATATAAATAAGTTTCTGAATCATGATTGGAGGACAACGAAGGATCTCAGTCTCACAGACAACACGAGATCAACACTTCATCAATTGAGCAATTACTCTCAACTGCGTAACTTCAATCATTCAGAACTTATCTTATTTAGAATTCACAACATACCTACAATCTTTCGTTACCATAGATTCCATACATTTCTCAGCTTCCCTCCTACAGATCAACCCATCCTCTCTTGTGACCGAATTTACTATGGAACGACCATTGTCTTGGTTTAGGCCGGAGTACTACAGATTGATCTCTCGAATTCAAAGCACTCCCTTCTTGCAGTGCATCTGTGTGAGGTTGAACATTTCGCTCGGTTCAAGGAGTCTCCTTCGTACGGTCGTCTCCTCAATCCCGTGAAAACCAGCAAATCTTTTTTCCCCATCCACATATAGACCAAAGAATCCCAAAAAAAAATAGATGTTGAGGAGCAAACATAATAAAGTAACATCGAATGTAGTACAATCCTGACAGTTTTCTCAAGATGAAAATCCTGAGAATCATGAGCATCCCTTTTTAATTAAACATAATTAAAAGAGATGCAGCATGAACATGTCAGGGTGTAATAAGATGAGCATTTTGCTCATCATTATTTACTTCTTCTTTTTTCTTTTCATCGGTATTTATCAAGCTACCTGGTATAGTTGAAGAAGCATTATCAAGAGAAGATTTAGAAGTACCTGTGTTAACAGCATTTCATGTTTTCTTGATATTCCGTCTTAGGTTTTTTATACAGATCTTCAGATCAGACACCCTATTGTTGACGTGTAGAAAATATGAGTTGGAAGACTTGAATTCACAGTCCTTTTTGAGAGGATTAGAAGAATTTAACTCGCTTTTCTTTCTCCTGTTCCTTTTTCTCTTTCCAGACTGATTTACAGCACCTGTCACACTTTTGCTGTTTTTCCTTCCACCATTGTAGGCATCCTTCGGTTTGAAAACATAATTAGGAAAAACCTTATCACAGTATATCCCTTGAGGCCGATCAGGGTTGATTCCAATCTGTGATATAGGTTTAACAACTTTTTCAGACATCCAAGTAAGAATTTTGTGAAGTTTTTCATTCCTTATCCGAAGATGACACCTTCGCTCAGAGTGTCCTTTGTTTCCGCAGTAATAGCAGTTGAAGGACTACCGTTCAGTACTTATCTTTTGAGCAGATTTAGAAGAAGTAGAATCCTTGTTTTTGCAAGTTGACACAGGTTCTTCACATGGAGAAATATTAACAGCTGAAACAAACTTAATCGTACCACTGTTAGGAGCGTCTATTCCTTTATATCCCAGACCACGTTTAGCATGATGTTCTTTACAGGCTCCCAGCATAGAAGACAGTTTTGTAGAGCTAGAACCGAACCTATTTAGATTCTCTTCCAGTGATTTTACCTTATTTAGATCAGCAGTGAGTTTGGTTTCCAAGGATTTCTCTTTGGTAAGAAGACTGCATCCTTTGTCGTTGAAACATTTCTGTTGATATTCACATCTTGCTTCAGTTTCGGCAAGTCTCTCTTTTAACATACAGAGGTTACGAAGAAGATTATCACATTCAGATTTTTTTGTGCGAACCTCTTCTTTATGATCTTTAACGGTAGATTGTAACAGTTTGTATCCACCATCATAACCTTTGAAGATTTTTCTCAACTTTATGTTTTCTTGACAGAGAGGACCCACATACTTTCTTAAGCAAGCAATTGTGCTTGTTTCTTTCAATTCACGATTAAACAACTTGATGTATTGAGAAACTTCCTCATCAAGACTCTGTCCTTCTTCTGAATCACTATCATCCGAGAGATCATCCAACTGTTCATCAAGAGATTTTTTCCAGTTGAATGCGGATTCGGCTGAAGGAGACGTGAAGGAGTTTTCCTCAGTGGTTTCAGTTCTTTGAAACTTATCTGAGAAACCCTGTACTGATGTTGCGTTATCAGAGATAGTACTCTTGTCCATAGAGTCAGATCGCTACAAACACAGACTGATGAGGTCTTAGTGTGTTTGCCTGCTCTGATACCAATTGAAAAAGCGGGGGTCTAACAACACCACCCAATAATTCGATTAGCAATCTGTATGGACAAACTCCAAAATACTTTGCTAGAGAATCAACTAGACAGTCAGACTCAATCTAGATTAAAGTATCTCAAAGAGTCAATATCTCTCACTTGTTTTGATTTACTCAATCTAAAACAATTGCGAGTCTTTAATCAAACACAAGGAATCACTTAGACGGTACGAAAGACCAATGTCCAAGGATCAATAAAAATCAATCAACAACCAAAGGTTGGATTTCCAATTGATGATCTTTAACGCACAACCTGTATTATTTCAATTATATAAAAAATATAATGCAGAAAAGAAATAACACAGACACCAGAAGTTTTGTTAACGAGGAAACCGAAAATGCAGAAAAACCCCGGGACCTAGTCCAGATTGAATACACACTGTATTAAGCCGCTACAGAACTAGCCTACTACAATCTAACTTCGGACTAGACTATAGTTGAACCCCAATCAGTCTCCCACCGATCCAAGGTACAGTTGTACTCCTACGCCTATGATCCCAGCAGGACACTGCACACTTGATTCCCTTAGATGATCTCACCCACAACTAAGAGTTGCTGCAACCCAAAATCGCAGACTTGATAATAAACAAATTTGTCTCACACAGAAAAGTCTATCAAAGGATAAATTTGTCTCCCACAGAAAAACCCTAGGTTTTGTTCCGTCTTAAGATATAAAATCAAGGTGAACAGGAACCAATTGGTAATCCGGTCTTCTATTCCCGAAGAACATCCTAGATTAATCTATCACCTCTCAACAATCCTTCTTGGATACACAAGCGGTTTATCGAGGAATCAAAAACATTGAGACGAAGATGTTTGTGACTTCTTTATCTTGCCTATCAGAGAACTCTCAATATCTCAAGCCAATCAATAGATTGTACTCGTATGATAGAAGATGCAAGATCAGATCACACAACTACGATAAAAGTAGTATCGGTCTGGCTTCACAATCCCAATGAAGTCTTTAAGTCGTTAACCTGGTTTTAGAGAATAAAATCAAAGGTTAAAGGAGAATCGACTCCAGCGAGCGCACTAGTATCACACAGATGTGTGGGGATTAGTTTTGCATAATTCTAGATGTCTCCTTTATATAGACTTCAAATCAGGGTTTTGCCTTAGTTACAAAGAAATCCATATTCACTATTAGATGAAAACCTGATTTAGATTCAAGCTAATATTTCTAAACCGTTAGATTGAAATCTTAGCTTGTCACACACACTTGGGTAGACGTTTACTGGTTTTTTGAAAACCGTGCCCAAACGTGTACGTGTACGTTGGTTCAACATAGTAACCCAAAAGGTTAACCATATGAGCATTTCATATTAACCTAGTTCTTCTTCACCATAACTAGTTCAATTGACTCAAATGAACTAGTTAGAGAGTTGTTCAATTTCTATGAGATCTTATGCAACTACACAAGACATAATTGAAACAAAGATGATTCGATTCGATGAATCGGCTCATGAAATTTATAGCCACGGTTTGCATAAAGCATTCCTTAGTAATTTAAGTTTCATAATCATAGCACATCTTTAGATCATAACCACTTAAGCTCACAAACAAGTTCGCGGACTTAAGGAAACCGGCAGAGTTTTCCAAACTCAGCAGAAAATCTCGGCAAAGAGACTTCCGCCAGTTTGCGGACTAGGTTCGCGGTCTGAGTTCGCGGACTAAACACGCAAACGAGTTTTTGGAAAATCCCAGCAGAAATTCTCGGTAAGAGAACTTCCGTCAGTTCGGACTGAGTTCGCGGACTGGGTTCCCGGACTTGACAAAGCCAATTCCTACGGTTTCTCTAAATTAACAAAGTTCAAAAACTTCGGATTAAGGAATACATGGTTATGTAATCTAAACTCTCATTCCAATCATTGAGACATTCTCAGAGGACGTTATATAGCCGTTATTAACAAACCGTTTCACGTCAGAGCAATTCTCAAAGTAATTGAAACTTTTCATGACTTTCTGTAGATGGCGAATTTTCGACAAGGGCTAAAATCGTGAACTCATAATTATAAGAAGCTCTGATCCAGCAATCAGACGTGAGTATTGAGACACGGGTCTCTCATCGAATTCTGAACGGAGAGTACTTTCTCTCAGAGTACATGTAGATATGTAGTCACACGACTGGACAACGACATATCTCATGAACACTGAACACTTTCAGTGATTATTTCTATATAGTATCACGAGATGGGCGGCTCCTAGACAGCTTGATCTGCTAGTATAGAGCGGTAACGTCTTCAGGAACAAACAACGAGTTTACCCTGACTATATAAAGGATATGACTTACCGACAAGCTCATATCAGGATAATTAATGCTCATAGACAGCTTTCTCTGCTAGTATAGAGCCACAAAGTTAATTATTCCTAATTAAGATTAACTCTGCCGTGACATTCACTACTGAATTACCAGAATGATCTATTATTGCTCCTATTCCATGGTCGAATCCACGACTGGTCCCATGGAATGGCAATTACAATTGCTCCTATTCCATGGTCGAATCCACGACTGGTCCCATGGAATGGCAATAACAATTGCTCATATTCCATGGTCGAATCCACGACTGGTCCCATGGAATGGCAATAAACAATTGTTCTGATTCTATGATAGAATCCACAGCTTGATCTCATAGAATAGCAATAACTATATTATCTCATTACTCCGATTTCATGATCGAATCCACAACTGGTCTCATAAATGGTAATAGATAAATCTCAATTACTCTGATTCTATGGTCGAATATACGATCTCATGGAATGGTAATGCTCACTTTATTATTCTGAATTCGTAGTCGAATCCTCAGTTGATCTTATGAATTAATAATAAACATCTTATTGCTCAGTTTTGTGAATTATTCTCCACCAAATTCCACAATTAGTAATAAATAATCAACAACCGGGAGTCTGAGCTATCTCTAAGTAAGCCCCGATTCAAATGGTGAAGGTGTATTCAACGACGATACACTAACAGTCACCGCACGAACGAGTATTTCAAAAATACAACGAAACGATGAACCTATGAAAAATAGAGAAGAAAATAATAAATAATTAAAACTATTGACCAGGGTGCTGAGAGCACGGACATACGACCGACCGATCGTGTCGTGGTCAATCCCACGCCAGTTTTATATTTTTAATGCATTTTTATTATTTTCCATGATTTGATGAAAATTCTCTCATTTTACCAAATCTCCTTCGTCTCGAGGAAACTCCTCGGTTTCATGGTACTTCCATAAATCCATAAAAAATAATATAAAATTAAGGAAATGAGTGTGGGGCGTGACCATTGGCCAACCGGCCATGCCTTGGTCCCAACCAGCCTCACACCCCACGATTCCTTATTATTTTATTATTATTATTATTTCTCTAATTTCATGAAAAAACTCCTTGATTTCATGGTATTTTTGCACAAATCATCATATAATAATAAATAAAATAAAATTATGAAAAACTTGTGGGACCGGGCCACTAGCCGGCCGGCCATGCCCTAGCTAGTCCCACACGCCCTTTGCTTTATTATTTTATTATTATTATTTATCTTATTTTTCCTTGAATTCATCAAATTCCTTGATTTTATGGTATTTCTCTCAAATTAAGAAAAATTCCCTCAAATCATCAAAAATATCGAAAAAATATTTAAAAAATTATGAAAACTCGTGGGACCGGTCCATAGCCGGCCGGCCATGCCTCCATGGTCCCACACGCCCATGTTTTTATTATTTTAATATTTTGCTTCCATGAACTCATGAAAACTCCATCAATTCATGGAAACTCCCTAAATTCATCAAATTTCTCAAAATTCATGAATTTTTCATAAAATCATCAAAATATTATAAAAATAAGGAAAAGGCACCACGGGACCGTGGTCAGGACCGGCCGACCATGCCTTGACCATGACGGTCCCACGCCTCCTCATTCCTTATTTTATAATTATTTTTCAACATCTTATGGTGTTTTCCTCAGTTTCGTCGAAACCCTAATTTTGACATATTTTCTCGAATGGATGCTCAATTGCGCGCCAGAAAATATCAAAATTCTCATGACTGAGACGCGGATGCCTTTGGGACACGAGCACGCTATCTTGACCGACCAAGATTGGCTCTTTGGCTCACGGAAGCCAGTCCCATCAATTTTCACAGTTTTGACCTAATTTGCACAATTGCTCGTATTAGGTCCAAAACTCTTCCAAACACTTTGGATTTTCATGAAGTGATCGTCAGGAGGTCATGTGACAATCCAGGGCTGGTTTCATGACTCCATGGTCGGTCCCTCGCCTCGTCATAATTAATTAGGTTTTCTCACCTAAGGCTCAGACGAGTATTTTGAATAAATGATTAAGCCAGCATTTAATCATTCTTCCGCCAACAAATCGTCAACTCTTCAGGAGTTCTTCGTATTTGCTCACGTGAGAATATGGACACTACATGGTTAATCTACGGTCCCATGTAGTCTCTCCCTCCTTCGTCCCATGGTTAAACTTCTGACGAACCATGAATTGATCATCAATTGATCAAATTAGGGTTTCTGAATCCAAGCATCATCATTCCATATTCCAACCTTAATAATTTTACGAAGGCCTCATGGTCATTAATTTTATTAATTATGCTCGGTTCTACACCAGTGTTCTAATTAATATTTTTGGTACGCTGCCAATAAGCCATCAGATGAGCAACACATGCTCAGATGATCAAATATTCAACAATTCATCACATGAGCAACACTTGCTCAGATGATAAATATTTGCTCAAACCAAGGAATATTGGTTCAACAATCAATGTTCAACGATCCATCGAATGATAAATACTTGCTCACTTCATCGTAAGAACTATACCTCTGTCTCATGCATGTTCAATTCATGAGTTTCAGAACATCATGTTCGACTCAACAACTACATGGTCTCATCGTCCCATCAAACCACGAAGTCATCAATTAACTAACAAACCACGAGACGTCAATCGTGTCACTTGGGTGGATATCACTTAGGGTTTTGGTCTGGCGGTTTACGACACGTGTGTTCAAACACACGATGGAATGTGAGCAAGTCATGCAATCAGTTGAAGGAATTCACGAGGCAGTGGGTGGAAAATCGACCAAGTCTCCACACGTTGAGCAACTGGTTTCAAACACGATCTCCACTTCCCCACTCCTTGATTCCATCAATTGTCACACTTCATCGAATCATGGTGTCTAAAATTCCAGCAATATAAATAAGTCTCTGAATCATGATTGAATCATCAGCATCAACAGTATCATCAATCTCACGTCTCATCGAAAACACGAGATCATCAACTCATCAATTGAGCAACTACTCTCAATTGAGAAATTTCAATCATTCAGAGCTTATCATATTCAGAATTCACACACCCATAATTTTTGATTACCATTGATTCCACACATTTCCCAGCTTCCCTCCTACAGATCAACCCATCCTCTCTTGTGACCGAATTTACTCTGGAACGATCATTGTCCTTATTTAGGCCGGAGTACTACAGATTGATCTCTCGAATCTAAAGCACCCCCTTCGCAGCGGTGCATCTGTGTGAGGTTTAAATTTCGCTCGGTTCGAGGAGTCTCCTCCTTACGGTCGTCTCCTTAATTCCTTAAAAACCAGCAAATCGTTTTTTCCCCATCTACAGATTGGCCACCACAGTGGGAGATCATTCTCTCGGTTGCAATCTCACAATCTCACAAAGATAGTTGATCTTAGGTCCGGTTCAGTTACCAATCCGGGTTCAACACCCGACTCTCGCGTCGCAATTCCTAGTGATACTGCAATCGCAAGTACTACTCCTCTCAACATTGCAGGCCTCAGTGGTACCGCTAATACCATTCCTCCATCCAGCAATGTCATGCCACATGTTACTACTACTCCTCCAAGTACTGGTGCTCTAGTGATCACCCCTGCAAGTGACGGCACTGGCGCCATCAGCAATCCACTCTTCGGTCGGTCTCCTGAAGAAACTAGAGGAAATCATCCTACCATAGTTGATCTCACGAAGGTTCATACTGACGTGGCTGCAACACAGAAGCAGTTGTGTGTTTATATTAAAACTCTCACAGACAAGCTTGCGTCTGAACGAACTCAGCCTCAGCGCGAGAAAGGAAAAGCTAAAGAAACATCTTCAACCGCTGATCCTGAAATCTCTCCAATCCATGTTGTACATGATGAAGAATTTCGCAAAGTTGCAGATGACTCTCCAGCAATGGAACCTGCAAGTTTCATCACTCGTGAAGATATGGAGTGCTTTTTTGAGGATCGATGAAAAGACAAGACATCATCCATCCATCGTCACCAACCTCCATACTGCCATACAGAGGATTCCTCTTTCAAATGGTTATACCGCTCCAACATTCATTCTTTATGATGGAACATGCAATACTCAAAAATATATTTCTCGGTTTCTGGAATTATTGGGCGAACACGAGCACAACCATGTCATCCTTCTGGAGGAATTTTCAAAACCTTGAAAGGCAGGGCATACACCTGGTACAACAACATCGCATCGTGAAGTATCACCGATTGGGGAGAGATGATTAATGCTTTCTACAGAAAATACTTCTTCGTGTCAGATCAAGTCACTCTCTCTGATCTAGGAAGGATGTTTCGAAGGAGCAGCGAACATCCTGATGATTATGTGAAAAAGTTCAGAATTCAAGCCTTGGACTGCCACGACCCAAACGTCACATAGCAACAACTTGTAGACTTGTGCGTCAACAAAATGATCCCGATCTACAGAGCCTTGCTGGAAAACCTCCGGTTCCACACTTTCTCAGAACTTCATGAAACAGCCAAAACGATCAGCGACTACTACACCTGCTTTACTGAGCAAAGTCTACAAGGTCGAGGAACCTCGGAGCAGCTGACGCCTGATCAACAAACAGTACGATGTCCAACCTTCCATGAACGTTGCTTCTCAAGGAAGAAAAAGGAAAGCTTCTGCTCAAACATGCGACATCCAATACCTTTTCCTACAAAAGCATCACGGAAGGATAACCAATCTTGCACAAACCTCGACCTGGCATCAACGAACGGGAAAATGATCGGACAGACTAAACTTCTCATGAAGGAGTGATCGAGTTACTGGAAGTCTGAGTTCAAGACGGTGCAATCAAACTGTTGCTCATCATAGAGAGCCAACATGAAGAATCCAAGGTACTGTCACCTTCATAGATTTATTAATCATTCGACAAGTAACTGTAATATTTTGAAGCACGTCACCAAAGAGAAGGTTGATCCACAATAGGTTCAACTGGGCACTGGAGGAGTACACAAGAATCCTCTCCCAATCATAACCTTTACACTCTCTGAACAACCTATCAAAGAGGCAGTTCAATCCTTGGTCGAACGTGAATTGCTCTATCTGTCGAAGGCACAAAAGAGAGACATGTTCACAGCACTGAACCACATCTTGTCAAGAAGTCCATTCCGGAAATACTTCTTGAGACTCCAGCCACAAACCAAGAGATGTACGACTGGGGACTGCTTACCACAGTCGAAGAAACGAATTTGGAAGAACGTTGATCGATGCCGGAACCGCCATCAACATCATTCCACTGAAAAACTCTGAGCCGCAGGAATCAGTCGACAAGAAGCTACTCATGCTCCCATCTCAATTAGAGACCTTGAAGAAGCGCTCGTAATACTTATGGCTACATCACTCTCAAAGTGAACATAAGTTCAACACTGGACAGAAACCAAGTTTCACATAATCAGAAAGATCCAGGATATGACATGTCCTTCAGACGAGCGTGGATCCACGCTGAAAATATGGGTACTTACAGAGGCCTTTGGTTACACGTCTCTCCAACGAAGAAAGTTCTGATCCAGAAGATTTGACAGACATTCCATCATCAGAGTACTTGGAGGAATTTCAAACTTTGACGAGGTTGAAGAAAGAACCTGGAAAAGATGCATATACATCCATTAAGAGGTTCCGCACTCAAGCAAGTCTCATCCCATGTTTATGTCATTTATTTCCTCACATGCTATCCTAGCATGGGGACTCAATTATGCTAGCAACTCTGCAAGACGTTATGAATGGTAGCTTCACCACATTAGTATTTTACCAAGTGGTTGAATCTGACGCTCCTCCGAATCAAGCACTGAAACATTCATTACCGAGATGATGTCCAAACATGGCAAAGAACACTTTGGGCGTTTCTCCTGCTAGTCCATGTGTTCAGTAAAATCAGAAAGCTCCAATGTCTGCACAAGTGTCGAATCCCACTACTGCAACGAAAGGGATGCTGAATCAACATAAGATACTCCAGAGCCGAGATGATCAAACCCCTAAGATATTCGATGCTTAAGGAATATACGCTTCAACACTCAAGCATCTAAAAAATCTATCAAATTGTACTCCCAATCAAAGAGTACAGCTTCAGCACAAATATCTCGATGATGACACATTGATTCAACACTAGCACGATCAAAGTGTAACTAAACAATAAGTCTTCATTATCCCATGATAAGACTTCTGAAGCATATGAAACATCATTCATACATGGATGGCACTAACTCCTTCAATATATACTGGGCAACCTGAGGTGATTCCGTGAAACTTCATCAACGGGTTTTCTCTACATCACAAGCCCCTGCATGATTGAGGAACTTTCTCTCTTCACCAATCACATCCAGTATGAAAACTGCTGATGCTATCTACCGCAACAATGTTGACTCACTGAGAAAGCCAGATCGTGGTAAAGTTATGCTTTCAGAAGCATTCAGGTTGAAATATCAGTACACCTTCATCTTACGGACGCTCAACTCATCAACTAGTTCACGAATGTAAAAGGCTCACTGGATGAAGGAGCAAAGTTTATATCTATAATCATGGTTCTAGACTTTTCGGTCTTTGGAGCAACTTCAACTATGGTATCAACATCAACAATAATCTCTAGAGGAACACCATCCATGATCTCAGCATCGACAAGGATCTCTGGAGCGTAATCATTCATGGTTTCAGCACCAACAACGATCTCAGAAGCAACATCCTCAGGGCTTCATCAACTAATCATTCTCTGAAGTGTTACACATGAAGCGGACTTCTCTAAGACCAATGATTCATATCAAGATGTGCGGACCTGATAACATGCTCACATGAAAGTCTTCCCAAAGCTGGCAAGACTGGTGGGCATAATCCAAAGTCTTCTACAAGATGTTCTCATCACCACTATAAATGAGATACAACACACTCCAGTCCATGGGTTTGAAAAAACGTACTAATGGGTGAGGAATAAGACAATTCTTCCTCAATGAAAGATGTTCGTCTATGTCTCTTCTACAACTTACCAAAAGGGCGCATCAATCGGACATACGAGCTGAAAGATACGACATTTACTGTCAGGTCTATGAAATCTGAAAATTTGCACGGGATTACAATTTATGAAAGTGCATACTTTATTGATTGCCCTTGACATCTTCAAACTTAAGCATTATGGTTGCATATGATTCCTCCGTCTCTTAGCTTCGAAAGATGGGGTCAATCGTCAGATTCCGACGTCGTATGAGGTTCCTACAGCTTCCTGAGCGTACAACATGCAAACAACAATTTTTAGACGGGATTCATAACTTCCACAGTCGATCGGTGTCCACCAGGTCCTTCCGCTAAATCCTTCATCAAGGTACCTCCAACTTCGACCACCTAGGTCTTTACATCAATTTTTCTACCTGGGTCCTCTATCTAGGTCTCACCAGAAGAAGGGAAAACGAAAGGGAGAGACTTAACAAAATACTGGGGACTGACGGTCCACTTGTCAAGATGATCGATTTCACAATCCAAAACCGATCAAGAAATCAAGACCAGAATAAAACCTCACATCTCTCAGAAGTCCAAGGTTCAAGATATCATGGAAAGAAAACTAAAGAAAGTCAGCAAAATAAGATTTCTGCTTTTCTTCATCCATCTTCTTTAACACGGCATCACTGGTGGTGAAAGAAGTGTCACCTTCCACCGCTTTCCTTATAGCATCAATCTTTTGACGAAGCCACTTCAGATTGAAGCCAAGTTCTTCAGCTTTCTTCAAGTTGTACTCCCAATCAAAGAGTACATCTCCGGTGACAGTATTTCCAGTTGTGATGCAGATATCTTTTATAACACGCAATATGGCTTTTACTTGCCTCGTCAAGAAATAACTATGCTCCGGATCCTTGGTAACGACGATGTTCCCATACATCTTCCACGGTTTCTCGTACAAGCCTGCATATCCAATGGGAACGCTGAATCCGCCAACTAGTTCATGATACGGGAGTGAAGCATCGAACGGAGGATCAAAAGCAACTCCTGCACTTGGATATTCATGCACCACTATACGGTTCTCAGTATTCTCTACTGGTGTTTCGGTTTCTTCTATCACTGAAGCAGCAACAACCTGAGTTTCCAAGACTTCAATGACAACCTTCTCATGGCGTTTAAGTGCAGAGATGGTTGTCTCTTCATCAATAACTCCAGGCAGTTTGAGTTATCCTCATTGGTTTCAATATCCTCAACTTCGGTATTTGGCACCTAATACATGAGGATTAGAGTCATTTAAGCTTGAAACCAAATGATATCATAAAATACATCATACAAGCAATCCAACATTATCAAGATTAATCATTATACACTCAAGGCACGAGAAAATAGCATGAAAGTCATGAAAATACGTTTTACGGTAACCTCGTCTGGAGAAACTGTACTCTGCCCTGTACTAAAATACGAACCAAGAGCAATATACGAGGAATATAAATATGGGTTATATACCAATCTCTTCGTATGGATGTCCTATACAACGTCTCAAAATTTCATGACAATCCGATGAACGATCAAAGAGATGTGGCTAAAACACGGAGCAACATGCCATCTGAAAAAGTTCTGAAGGTCTCCTGGAAGTTCACTATTTCGCCTTTTTCAGGCTCTAAACATGCTCAAACTTCAAAGATATTCTATGCTAAATCTTGGAAATTTCCTGTGCTTGAATATACATATGCAAACCGCGAAAATCCGACTTCGTACGAAGATTCTACAGCGTTTCTAGTAAAATCTGAAGTCTGAAATTTTCTGGTGACGTATTTCTGCAAAGTTATCCATAAATTCACATGGATTTTCATTCACGAATCAGCGATATCATAATTCTTTGAAGAAATTACAGGAGATATACTTACTAAGGAAGTCTCTAAATCATTTGAAGGCTCGACGATGCCAGAATCTCCGTTGACAACACCGATATCTCCATTCGGTTCGGGATTTCGGGAATTCTCCATATTCCCATCTCCCAAAGAAGAGTGAGCTTCATCAACATGATTCTTATCTAAAATGATTTCTTCCTGGATTCATCAACAAAAATTATTATTATTTCATTCAAGGAGATGCCGCGATCACCTGCACGAAAGAGATATTTACATCGACTTCTTCATCAGTACTGGATTCCTGAATTGTTCGCCTGGGAACAAGTTGAAGACCGTCAATCGATGGGGAAAAGGTCTGAAAAGAAATAACAAAACCTTGGTCTCGTGATCCTAATTGCACGGGCAGGAAAAAGTCATGACACAAGGAGCGCTAACAACTCACCAAAGAAACGGCTGGGGACCACACGTCATTTGCTAACATCCTGTAGTCCTTACTTCTGGGTGCTCCGCACCGAAGACTTTCTTCCATTTCCGAGGAGTCTACATTGATATGAAACCTCGATACATGATCATCCTGTGGTATAGTTTATGAAATAACCAGGAGTACAACTCAGTATGAAGGATCTCTCACCATCACTCAGAGGTCCCAGAAGTACCATTTCTTGAAGTTACACCCGCGGAGATGTCATCCCTGGAAACATCGTCTTTGAAAGTGTCATCATGGGAGTCAGTCATTCTTGCAAAGTGGCTGTGCAGATGCATAACATTCAGCGCATCATTTATACAAAGCGCAGGATTCGACAAAACAACGAATCATGGAATAAAGATGCTTACATCAGCATCTGCAAAAATGGTAACTTTCAACTCTTACCTATTTACGATTTCACTAATAGTACATGAGTTAATACTTCAAATCTGCTCGTTCCTTCAAACTTGCTAAGACGAGCAAAATTCTGACATGATTTTCACAAAACCGTGAACAACCCACGTAAATTTTACAATGTGAACATTCACTGGTTTCTCAAAATATGGACAGACGTCCATTCTACGATTGTGTAAACTCACATATAGACATTCTTTCACCATGTATGGTTGTCTACTTTCAACAATTGTTCAAAATCAAAACATTCATTTTACCAAATATATTTTAACGTGAAACTCACGTAAATTTGAAAAAATATATCTATATATTTTTGCTCCCTCGCACGAGCATCTGTCGAGAGTATATTTTCAAAGATTTCCGAAAGCTCGAAAATAAAAAATTTCATGAAGGCTCATAAATAAAATTATATTACTAACAGACGCACGTCTATCAAAAAAAAAACTTTTCTCTCGTACGAGCATCCACCTTTGAAACGAGAGTTTATTCCACTTTGTGAAATCTCACATATTTAAAATATAAAATTCCGGTTTTCGTGAAAGCTCATAGACGAATTTTATATCATTAGACTCAGGTCTATTTTGTTTGTTCCTTAAACTAACGAACGAACAAGCGTCTATTCATAAAACAAGGATTTGTTTTCATGGGCCCGTCCCGTGAATCCTAACCAACCACGAACTCGTCGTCCAAACCAGCGGTTCAACACCAATTTATGCTCATCAAACGACACTCTAATCATGACATTGAAGCCTTCATCAAGTCGTGGTTTTCTCATGCTCTCTAAATCCGGTAACGTCTCCACTTACGACTAAGTTCAATTACTGGTATTGTTATTTATGGTCGGAAAAGCACCATTTAATGCTGCTGAGGAACACAGCTTTCCTCAGTAAGCAAGGGACTTAATGTAAATGGTGGATTTTCGACAAGGGCTAAAATCGTGAACTCATAATTATACGAAGCTCTGATCCATCAATCAGACGTGAGTATTGAGACACGGGTCTCTCATCGAATTCTGAACGGAGAGTACTTTCTCTCAAAGTACATGTAAATATGTAGTCTCACGACTGGACAACGACATATCTCATGAACACTGAACACTTTCAGTGATTATTTCTATATAGTATCACGAGATGGACGGCTCCTAGACAGCTTGCGCTGCTAGTATAGAGCGGTAACGTCTTCAGGAAAAAACAACGAGTTTACCCTGACTATATAAAGGATATGACTTACCGACAAACTCATATCGGGATAATTAATGCTCATAGACAGCTTGCTCTGCTAGTATAGAGCCACAAAGTTAATTATTCCTAATTAAGATTAATTCTGCCGTGACATTCACTACTGAATTCCCAGAATAATTTATTATTGCTCATATTCCATGGTCGAATCCACGACTGGTCCCATGGAATGGCAATTACAATTGATCCTATTCCATGGTCGAATCCACGACTGGTCCCATGGAATGGCAATAACAATTGCTCATATTCCATGGTCGAATCCACGACTGGTCCCATGGAATGGCAATAAACAATTGTTCTGATTCTATGATAGAATCCACAGCTTGATCTCATAGAATAGCAATAACTATATTATCTCATTACTCTGGTTTCATGATCGAATCCACAACTGGTCTCATAAATGGTAATAGATAAATCTTAATTACTCTGATTCTATGGTCGAATCTACGATCCCATGGAATGGTAATCCTCACTTTATTATTCTGAATTCATATTCGAATCCTCAGCTGATCTTATGAGTTAATAATAAACATCTTATTGCTCATTTTTGTGAATTATTCTCCACCAAATTTCACAATTAGTAATAAATAATCAACAACCGGGAGTCTGAGATATCTCTAAGTAAGCCCCGATTCAAATGGTGAAGGTGTATTCAACGACGATACACTAAAAGTCACCGCACGAACGAGTATTTCAAAAATACAATGAAACGATGAACCTATGCAAAATAGAGAAGAAAATAATAAATAATTAAAAATATTGACCAGGGTGCTGGGAGCACGGACACACGACCGACCGAACGTGTCGTGGTCAATCCCACGCCAGTTTTATATTTTTAATGCATTTTTATTATTTTCCATGATTTGATGAAAATTCTCTCATTTTACCAAATCTCCTTCGTCTCGAGGAAACTCCTCGGTTTCATGGTACTTCCATAAATCCATAAAAAATAATATAAAATTAAGGAAAGGAGTATGGGGAGTGACCATTGGCCAACCGGCCCCACACCCCACGATTTTTTATTATTTTATTATTATTATTATTTCTCTAATTTCATGAAAAAACTCCTTGATTTCATGGTATTTTTGCACAAATCATCATACTATAATAAATAAAATAAAATTATGAAAAACTTGTGGGACCGGGCCACTAGCCGGTCCCACACGCCCTTTGCTTTATTATTTTTCCTATTTTTCCTTGAAATCATCAAATTCCTTGATTTTATGGTATTTCTCTCAAATTAGGAAAAATTCCCTCAAATCATCAAAAATACCTATAAAATATTTAAAAAATTATGAAAACTCGTGGGACCGGTCCATAGTCGTCCGACCATGCCTCCATGGTCCCACACACCCATATTTTTATTATTTTAATATTTTGCTTCCATGAACTCATGAAAACTCCTTTAATTCATGGAAACTCCCTAATTTCATCAAATTTCTCAAATTTCATGAATTTTTCATAAAATCATCAAAATATTATAAAATTATAGGATCAGAATCTCGCAACGACAATATTTCAGCGAAATTATCAACAACACAATACAACAGCGTCGCAGAACAATTTCAGGAAGAATAAAATAAATGACGTCAGCTAAGATCACGAGAAAGATATGATAGTCCTGCGAAAATTGGAGAGCTTGCGAAATTAACATTTGTAAGGTTGCGAGAATGTCGCAGACCATACCCGAAAATAAAGGACAGATTAGCTGTCATCCACTATGTATTTCCTTATAAATAGTCGTTCAAGTCGTAAAGAGAGGAGAGATCTTTTTTGAGTAAGAAACAAGTAAATAGGAGAGAGAAAATCTAGAGCAGAGATCATTCTTGATTTATTTATCTTTTCTTGTAAGAACATTCAAAGATTGATCAATAAAATTAAGAGTATAAACCTAAAAAATGAGTTGATTAATAATGAAATCATATGAGGAGTGTAGTGTAGGATTTCTTGCAACTACATAATGGCGCTAGAAACAGGGACCTTGAAGATCGAAAGTTAAAGATTGTTGCTGAGAACATTCAAATCAAGAAAGTGATTAAATAAATCAGTGAATCAGTTAAAAGAAAGATGAATAAAATTAATGAAGATGACAAAAGATTGGAGTGTAATATGATAACAAAAACGATGGTTAATGAATTCCATGAAAACATCAAAGGAAGAATACATAAACGAAATTTTGAAGGAAGGAAAGTTATGGCGGTAGAAAAGACATCACCCTTGAAAGATTGGGAAAAGCAAAAAATTACATTCATGGTGGCAGAAATACCAAAAGAAAATTTGAACCACACATCTCCATTGGTTATCACAGTGCCTATTACGCGAAAAGAGAAGGAGACAACGACAAAATCCACAGGAGAATGTATATTAAACAGAACTTTAATCGATACAAGAAGTTCAGTGGATATAATATTTTATCACGCATTCCGGGGAATGGGATTTAAAGATGAAGAAATGTCCAGTTCAACATATTTTGTTTACGGCTTTGGAAAATCCACAACAAAACCTAAAGGAGAGATAGTGGTACTAATTCCACTTGGAGAAATCGAAACACATGTAACGTTGTGCGTGGTGGATATGGAATCGCCATATAATATGTTATTAGGAAGACCATGGATACATGCGATAAAAGCTGTGGTATCAACGTTGCATCAATGTATTAAATTCCCCACACCAAAGGGAATAGGTGAAATCAAATAAGATGTTGACAATGCGAAATTATGTCATCAAATTGAAGCAAAGCATTATGAAGGACAAGCAAAAAAGAACCACTTTCGCAGAAAGTTGGCAAAGGAAGCAAAGAAAGAAGAAGAATTTAGAGTATATATGATAAGGGAAAAAGAAGGCAAAGGAATACCCAGCGAAATTTCGGAAGAAGGATAAGGACCTATGAAAACAATAAAAGAACCAACACCAATGGGAGAACCTAAACCCAGTTACACTTCCGCAGAACCAACAAAAGAAATAAACGTTGGGACTATAGAGGAACCTCTAATATTGAGAATTGGAACCAAAATGGATATGGAAGAAGAAGAAAGAACTGTTAACTTGTTGCGAGAATATAAATATGTTTTCGCAGGAAGCATGGATGAGATACCGGGAATATATCCATCAATTGCATGCCACAAGTTGGAGATTAACAAAAATGTGAGACCATTTAAACAGAGAATAAGAAAAATTGCAACAACTTACCATTCCCAAATAGAAGAAGAACTACATAAAATGCTTGATGTGGGAATCATAAGAGAAGCTAAATACCCAAAATGGATAGCGAATATGGTCATTGTCCCAAAGAAAAACAAAGGAATCAGGATTTGCATAGATTTCACTTATTTAAACAAAGCTTGCCCCAAAGATAGTTTTCCGTTACCAGATATTCCTCAAATGGTGGAATCCGCAGCGGGAAACGATAGGGTATCATCTTTAGATGGGTACAAAGGGTATAACCAAATCCTTCTCGCTGAAGAAGATCAAGAACATACTGCTTTCTTTGCCCCTAGAGGTTTATATTGTTACACGAAAATGCCATTTGGTTTGCGAAATGCGGGAGCGACATACCGTGTTCGCAAAATGGATACACAAAACATTAGAAGTATATGTGGATGACATGTTAGTAAAGAGTAAAGAAGCTAAAGACCGTGTACAATACCTGAGGGAGATTTTTGAACAAATGCGGCAGTATAACATTAAATTGAATCCTGAGAAGTGTACTATTGGAGTTGCATCGGGAAATTTTTTAGGCTACATTGTATCAAAGGAAGGAATACAGGTTGATCCAGAAAAAGTGCAAGCAGTTCGTGACATGCCAACACCAGCAACAATAAAAGATGTACAGAAGTTGAATGGGCTTCTAGCTTCGCTGGGGAGATTCATTTCGCGATCATCAGACAAATGCAAATATTTTTTCGATATACTCAAGAAAGGTGCGAAATTTAAATGGAGTGATGAATGTGAAAAAGATTTTCAAGGGATCAAAGAACATCTTATGAATACAACTATTTTACAAAAAGCAGAATCAGGAGAAGAATTATTGATCTATCTTGCGACGACGTCGCATGCATTAAGTGTTTTGTTATTGCGAGTATACGCAGGAGTGGAGAAACCCATTTATTACATTAGCAAAACTTTTAATACTGCTGAGAAGAATTACTCAAATATTGAAAAGTTAATCTTAGCATTAGTTTATGCATCATTTAAGCTCCGTATATACTTTCAAGCACACAAGATAAAGGTATTAACAAAAGTACCAATTGAATCAGTGATGAAGAATTCTAAAAGATCAGGAAGAGTGGAGAGATGGAATGCACAAGTAGGCCATTTTGATATTAAATATGAAATTTTGTCTTCACCAAAATCACAAGTTGTTGCAGATTTCTTGCCAGAATTTCCTTTAGAAGAAGATGAAGCACTAGAATAAATGATGGATGTAGAAGAAGAGCATGGAGATCCAAAATATTTATTAACATAACCAAATAGATGGGAGATATTGGTAGATGGATCATCGAATGGAGAAGGAAATGGAGTTGGAATTGTTTTAATTTCGCCAGAAGGAATAAAGATGGCTTTTTCATTCAGATTGGAATTTGCATCCACTAATAATGAAACAGAATATGAAGCTGTGATACATGCCTTAAAATTCGCAATAGAAATGAAACTAGAAAATGCCAGGATCACTAGTGATTCGCAGCTAGTTATTCGCCAAATAAAGGGAGAGTATACTACAAATGAACCATCCTTGAAGAAATACAAGAAGCTGGTTGAAGAATTGTTAGCGAAAATCCCAAAAATAAAATGGAGGCACATTTCAAGAAAGGATAACAGACTTGCAGACGTTTTTGCTTTCATCTCAATCATGATGACAGATCCAACCGCGAGATGCATCAAAATACAAACACTTCTGTCACCATCAATCAATAAAGAAGAAGAAGATGTGGATGTGATGATAATAGACAATGAAGGAGAAGAACAAATGAACAATATCGCAGACTGGAGAATGGAACTTCATGCATATTTGGCGAAAGGAGAAACACCAAGAAATAGATTGGAAACACACAAGTTAAAAATCCGTGCAACGAATTATGAATTAAGAGATGGGTTGCTATACCGAAAATCCTTTAATGGACCATCACTCAGATGTTTGACACGAGAGGAAGGAGAAAAGGTGTTAAAAATGTTACATAGTGGGGATGCTGGCAATCATAGTGGAGGAAGATCTTTGGCACATAGAGCAAAAATGCAAGGTTATTACTTGCCATACATGCATGAAGATGCAAAACAAATATCAAGACGTTGCGAAGATTTTCAGCGGCATGGAAAGAAAATACATGCACCTGAAGCACCATTGTCATCTTCAACCAGTGTGTGGCCTTTTGGAAAGTGGGGCTTACATATTGTGGGGTCATTTTTACCAGGATATGGACAAAGAAGATACTTAATAGTCGCAACAGATTATTTCACAAAATAGACAGAAGTGAAGGCAGTACAGCATATTCGCGACAAAGAGTTCTGTACATTCATATTTGAAAATATTATTTGCAGATTCGGAATTCCTGCACAGTTGGTATCTGATAATGGGAAACAATTTGAAGGACAGAATATAGAAATGCTACTTAATGCATTCAAGATAAAATGTGGAAAGTCTACTCCTTTGTATCCACAAGCTAATGGGCAAGTAGAAGCAACAAACAAAACAATTGCAAATTTATTAAAGAAGAAATTGGAAGGACATCACATAGCATGGTGCAAAAAAGTACATAATACAGTATGGGCTTATAATACAACTAGAAGAGAAACTACTGGAATGTCACCTTTTTATTTAACATACGGAGTTGAAGCGGTGTTACCAACAGAAGTTGTTATTCCGACAACAAAAATAGAAGCTTGGGAGAAAAATCTTACTGCGGGATTGATTTCAAATAAACTTGATGAATTAGAAGAAAGAAGAGAAAAATCTTTACAACATATGGAGAATTATCAGCGAAGATTAGCCCGAGAATATAATAAACGTGTCAAAATACGCGAATTTCAACCAGGAGATTTAGTTCTGCGAAAAACACGAATATATCAACGAGAAAATAGTGGAAAATTAGCGAAAAAATGGGATGGACCTTACATCATTAAGGAGATAGTTGGAACAGGACCTTATAGATTAATGGATCCAGAAGGAAGAGATGTTGGTCATAGATTAGACAGACCATGGAACAGGTTGTACTTAAAAAGATATTATCCGTAAGAAGCTTCGAGAAGTTATGGATTCTGAAAGAATAATTGCAAGATTACTCATATCAAAACAAGGTCATGATGTGCGAAATTTTCTCAGAGATAATCACAAAACAATGACATAAAAGAAAGGGGCGAACCTTTATGGCGTATACCCTAGTTCGCGAATAAAATTTCGCAAGAGGCAAATGTAAGACCTAAAGTACGTCATATTAGGGGGTACCTGTTACATGGCTCTAAGACAGTTCAAGAAGACAAAGCTAGATAAGAAGCTCAAGCTTCAATATTAATTTCAGTAGCAGGAGATAACAAAAATTCTTTGCCAATATTCTCGCAAGCCTCTCCTTCATTTCGGTTTTGATCTTCGCCTTGACTAGCATCTTGATTATCGCCAACAATTACTTCTTCAGGAGAAATTTCTTTCTCATTTTGATTAACACCAGTAGATGCTTCTTTAGAAGGAATCTCTTCTTCATCTTCTAAGAAATTTTTTGCGAAATAAGGTGTTGAATCAAGGACAGACAACTATTCTCCCAACAGTCCATTGCGTCATCAAATTTATCTCCAACTAAACCTTTAAGTCGAGACTGAAGATTTTTCTCTTTAGAAATAAGAAAGGCATTTTTCTTCGCAAGAGAAGAATAAGATTCTTCTAATTTGGAATATTTTTCTTTAAGCTGATTCGCTTTTACACTTAAAGCTATTCTACCTTGACTAAATGTATCTCTTTCAGCGATAGATGACCCTGTTACTTCTTTAAGTTCAATTCTCAAAGAGCGAAGAGATTGCTCTTGGTCATCACATACTTTTTGAAGAATACTAAGTTGTTGCGAAGATATCGCCATCTTGTTTAAATAAGTTCGTTTCTCTTGAGATAAGGTTTTATTCTCATCTGATAAAGTTTCCATCCCTAAATTAGCTTTAGTTAAAGAATAAGAAAGACGAGATACTTCATTACTTAATAAATCTTGTCTTTGAACTAATTGGGTATTTTCATTGGTAAGATTATTTATATGATCAAGAGAATATGAACAGAGGTTATCTAATTGGTTATATTGATCCATCAAGATTTCTTTATCAACACGGGCTTCTTCAACAGCAGATTCAAATTGATATCTCTCCATTATTCGTTTATGGTTTAAAGCTTAACATGCGAAAGAGGGATTTTAAGGATAATTAAATATGGGAAGGATAAAACCATTAAAAAGGCAAATTAAAGACACAGATAAGAAAATCATACCTCTCAATTCATCATTCTTCTTGCGAAGATTGTCACGATCCAGCAAAACATTCTGAAGCTTCTGATCTTCGAGACGAAGAGCATTACATTCTTTTTCCAAAGTTGTATGTGAAGCAGCTCTGTCAGAACCCAAATGCTTGCTCAGAATTTCGCAAACATTAGATTTGATAGGATCAGTAGAAGACTTCTTGACATCGTCCAGGACTTCTGACAAAACTTTGAAAACAATATCTATTCCTTCCACGGTTTCTTTCGAAAGGGGAAGAGGCTCAGGTAGAGAACTGGTAGAGATAGAAGGTTGAGAAACATTATCAATAGGAGGAGAAGAAGTTTCATTCACATAAGGATTAATAAGGGGGGTTTCAATCATTGAAAGGTCAGTTGAAGAAATGAAATCTGAGGCAGCCTTTTCGCGAATTGGAGATAATGGTTTAACTTGCGAAGATGTCGCATGAGATTTAGAAGAGATAAATAAGTGGAATGGAACATAGGTTTCAACGGTTTTAAGGTGGCGAGATTTCTTGAGAGGTTTGTTGGCATCCTTATCACCGTGCAAATTACAATCCAGATAAGAAACAGAGGCAACAATATTGTTATTTGAAAAAGATAGTGTTTCTTACTACCTTCTCATTTGCAGACTTTATTTTATGCTCAACAACCTTATGCTGCGGTTTGGTAATGTTAGGGTTCTGAACTGTAAATCTAGTGTTGGAGGCACTTTTGCTGAAATAACAAGAGTATGGGAATCACATAAACAACATCAAATAAGGCAATAAACAAGATTAATTTCAGCAAAACTCATAAAGAAGAAAAAAGAAAACTAACCTTGATGAATCCATGGAAAACAATAGAAGGGAGATTGTTTCGAAGAAAAGTACGAACTATGAAGATCTGCAGAAGAAATAGTATGAAGATGAAGAAGAACTTAAAAAGATTGAAGAAGAAAAAAGAAAAGTTGCAATAATGGAATTTGCAGAAGAACGATGAAGTTGCAGAGAAAATAAAAATAAAAAAAAAGAGAGTGAGAATGAATATATATAGAGGGAATTTCTCCTCGAGAAAATAAACACGATTAATACGGAAAGATATAAGCGGTTAAAAAGCAACGGTTACAAAAGACGTGTCGAGAAATAGATGGAAGAAAGAATACGTGTGATAAATGCAGAATATGAAAAAATGAACAACTGCGACATTTATCACATCATTCTATACTTTGCAGAGAAGATATGAGAAGAGGCAAGATGTAGTATCAGAATCTCGCAACGATAATATTTCAACGAAATTATCAACAACACAATACAACAGCGTCGCAGAACAATTTCAGGAAGAATAAAATAAATGACGTCAGCTAAGATCACGAGAAAGATATGATAGTCCTGCGAAAATTAGAGAGCTTGCGAAATTAACATTTGTAAGGTTGCGAGAATGTCGCAGACGATACCCGAAAATAAAGGACAGATTAGCTGTCATCCACTATGCATTTCCTCAGTTTAGTCGAAACCCTAATTTTGGCATATTTTCTCGAATGGATGCTCAATTGCACGCCAGAAAATATCAAAATTCTCAGGAATGAGACGCGGACGCCTTGGGGACACGATCACGCTATCTTGACCGACCAAGATTGGCTCTTCTCACGGAAGCCGGTCCCATCAATTTTCACAGTTTTGACCTAATTTGCACAATTGCTCGTATTAGGTCCAAAACTCTTCCAAACACTTTGGATTTTCATGAACTGATCGTCAGGCGGTCACGTGACAACCCAGGGCCGGTTTCATGACTCCATGGTCGATCCCTCGCCTCGTCATAATTAATTAGGTTTTCTCACCTAAGGCTCAGACGAGTATTTTGAATAAATGATTAAGCCATCATTTAATCATTCTTCCGCCAACAAATCGTCAACTCTTCAGGAGGTCTTTGTATTTGCTCACGTGAGCATATGGACACTACATGGTTGATCCACGGTCCCATGTAGTCGCTCCCTCCTTCGTCCCATGGTTAAACTTCTGACGAACCATGAATTAATCATCAATTTATCAAATTAGGGTTTCTGAATCCAAGGATCATCATTCCAGATTCCAACCTTAATAATTTTACGACGGCCTCATGGTCATTAATTTTATTAATTATGCTCCGTTCTACACCAGTATTCTAATTAATATTTTTGGTACGCTGCCAATAAGCTATCAGCTGAGCAACACATGCTCAGACGATCAAATATTCAACAATTCATCACATGAGCAACACTTGTTCAGATGATAAATATTCTCTCAAGCCAATGAATATTGGTTCAATAATCAATATTCAACGATCCATCGAATGAGCAATACTTTCTCATTTCATCGTAAGAACTATACCTTTGTCTCATGACATGTTCAATTCATGAGTTTCAGAACATCATGTTCAACTCAACAACTACATGGACTCATCATCCCATCAAACCACGAGACGTCAATCGTGTCACTTGGGGGGATATCACTTAGGGTTTTGGTCTGGCGGTCTACGACACGTGTGTTCAAACACACGATGGAATGTGAGCAAGTCGTGCAATCAGTTGAAGGAATTCACGAGGTAGTGGGTGGAAAATCGACCAAGTCTCCACACGTTGAGCAACTGGTTTCAAACACGATCTCCACTTCCCCACTCCTTGATTCCATCAACTGTCACACTTCATGGAATCATGGTGTCTAAAATTCCAGCAATATAAATAAGTCTCTGAATCATGATTGAATCATCAACATCAACAGTATCATCAATCTCACGTCTCATCGACAACACGGGATCATCAACTCATCAATTGAGCAACTACTCTCAATTGATCAATTTCAATTATTCAGAGCTTATCATATTCAGAATTCACACACCCACAATCTTTGATTACCATTGATTCCACACATTTGCCAGCTTCCCTCCTACAGATCAACCCATCCTCTCTTGTGACCGAATTTACTCTAGAACGGGCATTGTCTTGATTTATTCCGGAGTACTACATATTGATCTCTCGAATCTAAAGCACCCCCTTTGCAGCGGTGCATCAATGTGAGGTTTAACATTTCGCTCAGTTCGAGGAGTCTCCTTCGTACGGTCGTCTCCTCCGTACGGTCGTCTCCTCAATTCCTTAAAAACCAGCAAATCGTTTTTTCCCCATCTACACTTTCGTCACTAGGTGAAGATAAACTTGATCAAAGCGAAACGCTTTACCAACACACGATTTCGAGAAAAAGATAAGTAGTGAATACTCAGCTCGAAATGTCAAATGTGTATGATCCAGTCTATATAGCATACGACTTTTTGTCTCACAAGAAGTATGAGATAGAATAGATAGACTTTTGAGTGATAGATAAGTTCAAGTCTCCACATACCTTTTTGTTGATGAAGTTCCACGGTTCCTTGAGTAGATCTTCGTCGTTGTATGATGAATCGCCATGAATTCCTTGAGCTCAACTACACTTTTCTATCCTAGTCCGAGACTTAGCTATGTAGACTAGAAATTAAGACTCACAGTTTTGATCACTAACATTGACAAACATGCTTGATATAGCAACGCATGCGAGGTTGACCGAGCTATGCTCTAACAACAAATATGTGAATCGGAGAAAGACCAATACTGCGGAATAATCAAAGATTCATTCTACCTTTTATCACTACTTGCATAGAGACATGTAATAGATTTAATCTTTGTAAACAAAAGTTCATCCTATCTTTCATCAATTATTTGCATAATGACATAATAGGCTTAACTTTTGTTGTCAAAAGTGCATTCTATCTTTTATCAATATTTGCATAATGGCATATAATAGACTTAACTTTTGAGCATATTTGGGACAATCATAGTGTTAGAGCATTGCTCGCATGCGTTGCTATCTCAAGCATGTTTGTCAATATTAGTGATCAGACTAAGTCTCGATCTAGGATAGTTAAGTGTAGTTAAGCTCCAGACTCCATGGCGATCATCTTATGAAGACGAAGAACTACTCGAAGAACCAGTGGAACTTCATCTGACTAAAAAGGTATGTGAAGACTTGAACTTATTTATCACTCAAAAGTCTACCCTATCTCATACTCTTGAGACAATAGTTGTGTAAGTATGATAGTTTTCATATATACACATTTGCTATTTCGAGCCGAGTTTACTCGCCTATCTTTTTCTCGAAATATGTGTTGGTAAGCTTTTGCTTTAGCCACTTTCATCTTTACCCGTGACGAAAGTCATGATGACGTTTCAATCTTGAAAATATCTTTGATGACGATAGTCGTGAATAACGATTGTTATAACATTATAGAAGAATGTTTCAATGATTGAAATGTAGAGTTGAGATTACCAACTATGGATATAAGCATATATAGTGTGTTCGCACATTAATGTATAAATCCATGTGCCGGAAACCAAGTCTGTGCGTATGTGTGCGTACGGTATTGGTGAAGGAGACAGGTTGGGTACGTGTACCCATACGCGTACCAGCGGAAGTTTTCCAACCGAAAATTTCTGGTGAGTTTGTATTTTGCAAACTATTAAACCAGTCAACTTAGGTACGCTTACTCACGGAAGTTACCGAAAATTTCTACTGAGTTTGTAAACTCAAATCTGGTAGCTAAGGAACGCATACCCGTACGCGTACCCAAACTGGTTATTTCTCAAATCGGTAGTTCATGAACTTAAAACAATAAATTATAAGGAATGCAATTTTTCAAACCGTGGGTATATTGTTCATGAATTAATTCAAATGGATCAAACCGATTTTGTTTTAATTGTGTCTATGAATAAAGACCTAAGCAATTGAACAACTCTTCAACTAGTCCTTATGAGTCGTTTGAACTAGTTATGAGAAAGATGAATACGGTTAATATGAAAGTACTCATATGGCTAACCATTGGTTAACTATTTGTGAACCAACTAAGTGTACACGTTTAGGTACGGTTACTCAAACCTAAATGAATACATTTCATTTGTGTGTGACATGCTAAGTTTTGATCTAACGATTGAAAGATATTAGCTTGGTTGAATAAGGTTTTTCATCTAACGGTGAATATAGAATGCTTTGTTACAAAGGTAACTTGGATTGCAAACCCTGATTTGAAAACTATATAAAGGAGACATCTAGCAACTGGAAAAACTAATCCCCACACCTCCTGTGTGATACTAGTTGGTTTTGTTAGAGTCGATTATCCTTTAACCTTAGGTTTCTTCTCGAGACCCTATAGGTTAATGACTGAAAGACTTCATTGGGATTGTGAAGCTAGACGAAACTACTTCTCTTGTAGTTGAACGATCTGATCTTGCAATTTTCTATCGTACGAGTTCAATTGAATAATTGACTTGATATTATATCTTCGATAAGGCAAGATAAAAAGAAATCACAAACATCTTCGTCTCATCGTTTGTGATTCCGCAATATCTAGTTTCATAACCATACGATTTAGATTATTATGAGGTGATTGATAATACTAGGTTGTTCTTCGGGAATATAAGTCCGGGTTATCAATTAGTTCATGTTCACCTTGATTTATCAAAATACGGAACAAAAACTCATAGGTTTATCTGTGCGAGACATATTTATCTATTATCGTATATTTTCTGTATGATACAGATTTTTTTATTAAAGTCTTCGACTTTGGGTCGTAGCAACTCTTAGTTGTGGGTGAGATCAGCTAAGGGAATCAAGTGTGTAGTATCCTGCTGGGATCAGAGACGTAAGGAGCGCAAATGTACCTTGAATCAGTGTGATATTGATTAGGGTTCAACTACAGTCCAGACCGAAGTTAGTTTGTAGAAGGATAGTGTTTGTAGCGGCTTAATACAGTATGGTGTTCAATCTGGACTAGGTCCCGGGGGTTTTCTGCATTTGCGTTTTCCTCGTTAACAAAATTTCTGGTGTCTGTGTTATTTCTATTCCGCATTATATTTTGTTATATAATTGAAATATCATAGGTTGTGCGTTAAGATCAATCAATTAGAATATCCAACCTTTGTTGTTGATTTAAATTGATTGACATTTGGATATTGGTCTTTGGTACCATCCAAGTTTATCTCTCTAGTATTTGATCAAGACTCGCAGATTTCCATTTGCTTGAGTAAAGATCAAATCGAGAGATTGAGATATTAACTCTTTGATATACTTTTATCTAGATTGAGTCTGACTGTCTAGTTGATTCTCTAGAAAGTATATTGGAGTTAGTTCATACAGATTGTTAATCGAAATATTGGGTGAGGTTGTTAGACCCCCACTTTTTCAATTGGTATCAGAGCAGGCAAACACGTTAAAGACCTTTTAAGTCTGTGTTTGTAGCGATTTGATTATGGGAGAGTCTATCTCTAATAACGTACCAGTTCATAAATTACCAGATGATTCTAAAAGCTTGGATTCACCTAAGAGAACTGTAACATCTAAGTCAATATCTAAACATTCTCTTGATGTAAAAACTGTTGATTGGGAAACTCTCCTAGAAGAACAGTTGGATGAACTTTCTGATGAAGGTGATTCAGATATTGATAGAGATGTTGATGAGGAAGTCTCAGAGTATGTTAAGTTTTTGGATTCGTGGAATATGAAGAAGATTACAACTTCTCATGTCTCACCTCTTCTGACTCCTCTCCGTCGAGAAAACAAGAAATTGAGAAGATGTTATGCAGGTGTTTATTTATCAAGGCTAGTGATTCTTCTCAACAAAAGGTTTCCACTGATGGAAAAAATGAAATACCTTCACCGTCAATTAAGGTTCAAAAGATCAAAGTATATCAACCTCCAAAGTCAGCACATACTGATCGAGGTAAGAACATTCCTTATGTTTGCCACTATTGCGGAAATAAAGGTCACCTAGAAAGGAGATGTTGTTTCCGTATAAGGAATGAGAAACTTCATGATGTTCTTGTTTGGGCATCACAAGAAGTTGTGAAACCAAGATCATATGTTAAGGTTAATCCCCTTAATGCTACAGGTTGTAACTGTCCAACCTTTAAGCAAAGGAATCAGTGTTGTGATAAACCTATTTTTGCTTATAAACGTCATACGAATCCTTTTCACAATCATAATGGTTATCAAAAGGATAACCTCGTAAAGACGAAGACAAGATCTGATGTTCCCAGTTAAAGAAAGACTAACTTGCAAAAGAATAGTAAATCCAATCCTCTTTCGAGAAATATTGAAGAGAGTAACGGGAAGAAGGTTCTGGTTGTTTCTAAACGCACTCATAAGTGGGTTCCAAAGAAATTCAATGACACTTTGAGTGTGAAAAGGAAAATCTCCCAGAAAATTCCATGACTATGGAGAAGGCAGTATCCATGCTGTTGGAACTTAAAGAGTTCTTTGGAAAGATGGATTTGGATGTGAAAGGTTCTAAAAGTGATATACTTCATGATAATCCAAAAGTCACTTGTGGTGAGCAATACATTGTTCACCTAAACATAACTTGAGTGTGTTTTAAGTGCATCCTCACCAAGGAATGCCTCGTTATGTATATGGTGAGGGAAGCACGAAAATTGGGGCGCGCAGATTATGTTTGGTAAGGCTGTAGAATTCAATTGGATTCATCTAAAAAGGTATGTCTATAAACTTGATCAAGATTTGTGCTTTTATTTGCTTAGAGAACTTATAATGATTCACGCACCTTTCTTATCGTTCTTTTCTACCTAACTTGATT
The DNA here is from genome assembly GCF_003573695.1 of Papaver somniferum. Lineage (NCBI taxonomy): Eukaryota > Viridiplantae > Streptophyta > Magnoliopsida > Ranunculales > Papaveraceae > Papaver > Papaver somniferum. The sequence goes on along the minus strand of NW_020621603.1, from coordinate 1,684,695 downwards.
TGTGTTTAAGGTTCTTAAATGTTTAGGTTTGAAAATAATAGTTCGGAATGTTTGGACTACATGGTACACATACCAGGTATGCATAACATCATTTAAAATCAAAATCCAGGGGTTTAGGTACGGATACCCGTTTGCATACTGCTCTAGGATACAAAAATTCGTTTGCAAACCCGTATGCATACTTGACGTCGATATTCAGTAAATTTGTTTTTGCCGTAACTTCTTCGTCCGAACTCGGAATGACCTCATTCTTTTTGCATTCTATTCCTATTTGAATTATATCCAAAATGGTGATAAGAAATCATAAATGTGAATGAGTTGAGGTTGGTCTTTGTCCCGTATCTTGTTTTTGAGTGTTTTGCTCCGTGTCGTCACACTTGTTCTACTGGACTTGGGCACTTGGATTCTTGGAGTAATTATCTTCTAAGCTCATTTGTAGATTTTACAAGAATGATGTTGGTGAATCACAAAGAAGGAAATTCAAGAATGGGCAGTAGTACGCATTTCTATGGGATTCTTGAATGTTCACAATCATCTTATATGAACTATGATGCATGGTTTTTAATGAATTTGTATGTTCTTCTTTGTTAAGAAATTTTTTTTATGCGCTTTTGGTAACCACTCTTGGTGTAAATCCGTGCGAAAAAGATTGATTCTACCTTCTAAGGACAAAGATTGATTTTTGCCGTATTAATCTTTATGGTTTTATATATTGCAATATGTTATGGGATATGTGTGTTTGCATCCGTGAACTATGATTGTCCCATACCCTGTCAAAAGTTATGTCTTTCATATGTCGATATGCATGTATTGAATGAATGAACTTTTGACATGACAAAAGTTTTAAGCCTATTATATGTCATTATGCAAATATTGATGGAAGATAGGATGAACTTTTGTTTACATAGATTATGTCTATTATATGTCGTTATGCAAATAGTGATGAAGATAGAGTGAATCTTTGTATATTCCGCAGTATTGATCTTCCCTGATCCATATTTTATGTATATACTGTGCGGCTCCATAATACTTCTTATGTGAGCATTTCCAACTAAACTAATCATAGACTCGTTTGCGGTTAGTTTGGTTGTATTTTCCGATTAAATTAATCATGGGTTCTCTTGTGGTTAGTTTAATTGAGAATTTTGGATACAAAATTATTTTGTGGTTTTTGGTGTCCAAAGAAATCCTTCTTTTCTCATAAAAGTAAGGTCGCTCTTGTTTTTCTTTCGGGAATGACATCAAATGGGGGAGAGTTCTTTTGAACTTGCGCTTAATTTCCATATCTTTGTGGGGAGTGCGGCTGTGGAATATTTGAGGAGTTATCTTGTATCTTTATAAACTCCGTGATGAATGCATTTAGCATCGGCTTTATGATTGCATCTAAACAAAGTTGATATGTATTTTTGTTTGGTCTTGAAGTGTCTCCATGAAAATTTCATTAGGATCCCGTTTTCGTACCTTTGCCAATATTATTGACAAAAAGGGGGAGAATTAATATGTAGTTCACACTACAAATACATATGGTTTTCGGATCATTATGTAAGGGGGAGTGGTTTTCGTGTTGAGACGAAGTATTGACTAAGGGAGAGTGATACATATCACCATATTATTGTTGTCGAAGTTGTGATATAAGAACTTTGATGCTGTGTAATAATACTATGACATTGTATAACAATGATCGAGAGCTTTTGTTTTCTCATTGTTATGGATACGGAACTTCAACAACTATGGTGCTGAACTGAACATCTATGGAATCATGGGAGTACTTGGAAAAGACGAAGTTTTCGAGTAATGTTGAAGCACCAAGGAGATCAAGCATATGGACGAGAAGCTACAAAGTTTTATCTATTTTGTAATCCATATGTATTGATAGTTTTGTCACTAAAATTGACAAACGGGGAGATTGTTAGAGCATTGCTCGGTCGAACTCGCATGCGTTTCTATCTCAACCATGTTTGTCAATATTAGTGATCAAAACTATATGTCTTTATTTCTAGTTTACTTATGACTAAGTCTCGGTCTAGGATAGTTAAGTGTATCCAGACTCCATGGTGATCATCTTACGAAGACGAAGAACTACTCGAGGAACCAGTGGAACTTCATCCGACTAAAAAGGTATGTGGAGACTTGAACTTATCTATCACTCAAAAGTATACTCTATCTCCTACTCTTGAGATAATAGTCGTATAAGTATGATAGTTTTCATACATACACATTTGCTATTTCGAGCCGAGTTTATTCGCCTATCTTTTTCTCGAAATATGTGTTGGTAAGCTTTTGCTTTAACCACTTTCATCTTTACCCGTGATGAAAGTCATGATGACATTTCAATCTTGAAAATAACTTTGATGACGATAGTCGTGAATAACGATTGTTATAACATTATAGAAGAATGTTTCAATGATTGAAATGTAGAGTTGAGATTACCAACTATGTATATAAACATATATAGTGTGTTCGCACATTAATGTATAAATCCATGTGACGGAAACCAAGTGTGTGCATATGTGTGCATACGGTATTGGTGAAGGAGACAGGTTGGATACGCGTACCCGTACGCGTACCAGCGGAAGTTTTCCAACCGAAAATTTCTGCTGAGTTTGTAGTTTGCAAACTAGTAAACCAGTCACCTTAGGTACTCGTACTCACGGAAGTTTTCGAACCGAAAATTTCTGCTGAGTTTGTAAACTCAAATCCGGTAGCTAAGGTACGCATACCCATATGCGTACCCAAGCTGGTTATTTCTCAAATCGGTAGTTCATGAACTTAAAACAATAAATTATAAGGAATGCAATTTTGCAAACCGTGGGTATATTGTTCATGAATTGATTCAAATGGATCAAACCGATTTTGTTTCAATTGTGTATATGAATAAAGACCTAAGCAATTGAAAAACTCTTCAACTAGTTCTTATGAGTCATTTGAACTAGTTATGAGAAAGATGAATACAGTTAATATGAAAGTACTCATATGGCTAACCATTGGTTAACTATTTGTGAACCAACTAAGTGTACACGTTTAGGTACGGTTACTCAAACCTAAATGAATACATTTCATTTGTATGTGACAAGCTAAGTTTCGATCTAACGGTTGAAAGATATTAGCTTGGTTGATTCAGGTTTTTCATCTAACGGTGAATATTGAATGCTTTGTTACCAAGGTAACTTGGATTGCAAACCCTGATTTGAAAACTATGTAGAGGAGACATCTAGCAACTGAAAAAACTAATCCCCACACCTCCTGTGTGATACTAGTTGGTTTTGCTAGAGTCGATTCTCCTTTAACCTTAGGTTTCTTCTCGAGACCCTATAGGTTAATGACTGAAAGACTTCATTGTGATTGTGAAGCTAGACGAAACTACTTTTCTTGTAGTTGAGCGATCTGATCTTGCCATTTTCTATCGTACGAGTTCAATCGAATAATTGACTTGAGATTATATCTCTGATAGGGAAAGATAAAAAGAAATCACAAACATCTTCGTCTCATCGTTTGTGATTCCGCAATATCTAGTTTCGTAACCATACGATTTAGATTATTATGAGGTGATTGATAATACTAGGCTGTTCTTCGGGAATATAAGTCCGGGTTATCAATTAGTTCCTGTTCACCTTGATTTATCAAAATACGAAACAAAAACTCATAGGTTTATCTGTGCGAGACAGATTTATCTATTATCGTATATTTTCTGTGTGATACAGATTTGTTTATTAAAGTCTTCGACTTTGGGTCGTAGCAACTCTTAGTTGCGGGTGAGATCAGCTAAGGGAATCAAGTGCGTAGTATCCTGCTGGGATCAGAGACGTAAGGAGCGCAAATGTACCTTGAATCAGTGTGATATTGATTAGGGTTCAACTACAGTCCAGACCGAAGTTAGTTTGTAGTAGGCTAGTGTTTGTAGCGGCTTAATACAGTGTGGTGTTCAATCTGGACTAGGTCCCGGGGTTTTTCTGCATTTGCGGTTTCCTCGTTAACAAAATTTCTGGTGTCTGTGTTATTTCTATTCCGCATTATATTTTGTTATATAATTGAAATATCACAGGTTGTGCGTTAAGATCAATCAATTAGAATATCCAACCTTTGTTGTTGATTTAAATTGATTGACATTTGGATATTGGTCTTTCGTACCATCCAAGTTTATCTCTCTAGTATTTGATCAAGACTCAAAGATTTCCATTTGCTTGAGTAAAGATCAAATCGAGAGATTGAGATATTAACTCTTTGATATACTTTTATTTAGATTGAGTCTGACTGTCTAGTTGATTCTCTAGAAAGTATATTGGAGTTAGTTCATACAGATTGTTAATCGAAATATTGAGTGATGTTGTTAAACCCCCACTTTTTCAATTGGTATCAGAGCAGGCAAACACGTTAAAGACTTTTTAAGTCTGTGTTTGTAGCGATTTGATTATGGGAGAGTCTATCTCTAATAATGTACCAGTTCATAAATTACCAGATGATTCTAAAAGCTTGGATTCACCTAAGAGAACTGTCACATCTAACTCAATATCTAAACATTCTCTTGATGTAAAAACTGTTGATTGGGAAACTCTCCTAGAAGAACAGTTGGATGAACTTTCTGATGAAGGTGATTCAGATATTGATAGAGATGTTGATGAGGAAGTCTCAGAGTATGTTAAGTTTTTGGATTTGTGGAATATGAAGAAGATTACAACTTTTCATGTCTCACCTCTTGTGACTCCTCTCTATCGAGAAAACAATAAATTGAGAAGATGTTATGCAGGTGTTTATTTTTCGAGTCGTTCTAACGAATCGATCCTCAAGGATTCCGAGGAAAACCTACGTATGAAGTCACTTGAAGGTGATAATATTTATCAAAAGTACTTTTTGTTGGAAGGGAAACTTGCAGAATCTGAAGCAAGAGAAAGTGCTTGTCTCGCTCGAGAAAAATGCCTTGAGGCTGATTTAGCTGCTGCTCTTGATAAAATCAAGATGTTGGAAGATGACTTGAAAAATTTCAATACTAGTTCAAGAAAATTAACCACTATGCTAGGAGAAAGTAAAAATCATCGTGATACACGAGGATTAGGCTATAAGGGAATAGATGCTCCAAGTATTCGCAAAGAGGTAAAATTTTTCAAGGCTAGTGATTCTTCTCAACAAAAGGTTTCCACTGATGGAAAAAATGAAATACCTTCACCGGCAATTAAGGTTCGAAAGAGCAAAGTATATCAACCTCCAAAGTCAGCACATATTGATCGAGGTAAGAACATTCCTTATGTTTGCCACTATTGCGGAAATAAAGGTCACCTAGAAAGGAGATGTTGTTTCCGTATAAGGAATGAGAAACTTCATGATGTTTGGCAGGCCTTGAAAAGGGTATAGAAATTAAGCGTGATAAAAACGGGGGCCTACAGTAATACCGCAAGTGCACGGTCGTCAGTTGTAACTCGTGCAAGTACGGGTCGATCCACAGAGATCGGGTGTGTTTTGGAAGTTTCTAGCTAATTGGGTTCCTAAATTACTATTGGGCTATGAAGCCTTTTGGCTCAAATTGGGCTTTGAGTACTAATGGGTTTGTTCACAATAAAATGAACTGAGCTTGGGCTCAGTTAGTCTTTGAAGTGCAAATGGGCTTTGGCCTTAAACTTAGGCTTTTGATTAAGCCTGAATTGGATTGGGCCTTAATGAATTTGGGCTTTGGTCTTAAACAACTGGGCTTTGGTTAAGCCCACAGTTGACTGAATTGGGCTTGGCTATTGAACTAGGCCTTTGGGTTAAACAACTGGGCTTTGGTTAAGCCTGAATTGGATTGGGCTCAACTTGCTTTGGAAGGCAGCAGCAGCAAACAGCTTGGCAGAGGCAACACAGCAGCAGGCACCAGTAGCAGCAGCAGGAGCAGGAGCTGCACAGCAAGGCCAACAGCAACAGCAGCTGCAGGCACAAGCAACAGCAGCAGCAGAAGGGCAGCTGCAACAGCAGTGCAGCAGAGAAGGAAAGCAGAGGCTGCAGCAACAGTAATGCAGCAGGGGAGCAGAGAAAGCAAGCAGCAGAGGCAGCAGTGTAGCAGAAACAGACAAGGCAGTGCAAGCAAAAACAACACAGGGCAAAACAAGGAACAAAGCAAAGGAAAACTAAACAGCAAAAACAAAACAATGCACAAAAGCAAACAAAATAAGATGAACCAAGGCCTAAGGCCAAGGGCAGGGATGATAATGAAACTAAAATGAGCAAGGCTAAGCTAAGGCAAGATTACAGGAGGTATACTAAAAGAATGGGAAGAAAACTAGCTTGCTAAGAGCACTAGTTTCTCCCAATGCTCAATCAACAGTGCAACCTAAGCATACACAAGAATGGTAAGATAATCAGCTTGCTATGAGCACTGATTTCTTCCATTGCACAATTACATCAATGCTTCACAGATATCTAGCCTAGCATTAACAGGAAATGTGACAGTAAATTAAACACAATAGTGAACATGTAACAAACATCAACAGGAAAGAATAGCATTAACAGGACACAAGTATTAACAATGAACATTTAACTAACAGCAAGTTTAACAGCAAGTTTAGCAAGTTTAACATAACAGTGAACATAAACATCAACAATGAACACAAACATCTAACAGTAATAACAAACATTAACAGGATACATTTAACAAGATATGAAAATCTAACATGAACATGAAACTGAACTGTGAACTGAAATTAACATTTAACAGAAATTAACAGTTAACAGGACATGAAAGTCCTGGATGTTGGCTACTCCAAGCATAACTATTACAACACACACATAAGGCTATTTATAGTCACAGACCCAAATTTCTCAAAATTATAAAATTAGGGTTTATAGAAAAATCCCCAAATTCCAACAGTGAAATTAGCTCACCTAATCGTCAAATTGACGTCGACCCATCCTTTCTATGACTCTCCTGTATCACTCCATGCCTTCAATTTCACTCTAGCTCGACCTAATTTACCAATTTTGCACGCCTAGGGTTTCTGAAAGAGAACGTGCAAAAATTGAGAAATTAGATGGACTAGGGAGATGGGAGTAGATGGTATTGGTTGTTGGGTGATGGGGTGATGATGGTGGAGGAGTGGTGGTGGCAGTGGAGTTGGTGGTGATGATGGTGGTGCGGCAGTTGCAGGGTGATGGCTCTGCAGAGGGGGTTGGTGGAGAAGAAAGGGTTCGATGGTTTGGGAGAGAGGGTGTTTGGTTAGGTGGATGGGTTAGGTCGCTAGGGTGTTAGGCAGGTTCATTGAGTTCGATGTTCGTGAGATGGGCCGCGAGATGCGAAGCTGGTAGGTGAATCAGACGGTGATGCGGAGTGAAGCTTGTAGCGACCGTCAGATTATATGATACAACAAAATCAACGATGCCAGATGGAGTTAGGTGTTGTAGTGTTAGGCGGAGATATCAAACTTTGATGCACAGCAAGGAGCGACCGTTGGATTCAACTACCATCTAATCTGAAGGCTTGGAATTTCAGCGCTGTGGTGCTCGGCAGAGACTTCAGATTTTGATGCTCTATGAAGGAGCGACCGTCGGATGCTTCTGAGAAATGATCTGATGGCTGAGAACGGAGGCGCTTTTGTGTGTAGAAAATGAGGTTGTGCGCACCATTCTTCGCGGCTTCCTTGCGTAATTTCTCCCGGGTTTTCACTACTTTTCTGCTCTTTTCGCTCCGCGACTCATCCGAACTTTATTTAACCTAAAAATGCAAAATTAATTAATAAAAATATTTATTCTTGAAAACAATGAAAATACAGAATGTGGGATAAAATGTAGAATTAATGCATAAAAGATGAGTTAAAATGCCAACAAAAAGGGATAAATATATACAATATTTGGCACTCATCAAATCCCCCCAAACCTGAATTTTACTTGTCCTCAAGTAAAACAAAACTAAGGAAATCCTAACTATACCACTGTCGCTGGTCTCTCGAATGCATTTAGCGTATGCACTAAGCCTTTTAAACCACTAAGTGTCCCTAGTGGACGAGTTGAAGTCTCGTGAAGGTTTACCAGAGGTGTGCCTACAAAACCTAAGGACAAATATAAGCTCAGATTCCATCAAACGTGACATGTGCAAAACAGTTTAGGCTCACAGCAAAATGGAGATGTCAATCTAGCTATCGAAGGCACAATCCTAGCACTGATAACAAATAAGGACATGTGATAAGAGTGTAAAGTGTATCTACACATGTGTAAAGAAAGATCTGAAGTCATGACTACTAATCACCAAGAGATAGTTTCTCAGGCTAAGAACTGAGGTCGAAATCTAGCTAGCTGTCCGGACTTTACGAGAATTGTGAATGAGTTGGAGGTATTTCACAATTACTCGCGTTGTACATCAATGGCATACACCCTTCCTTGCTTATTACAAAAAAAAAAAAAAAGAACTCTTTACATGACTCTTATTTACATTGACTACTCTCTTTATTTTTGGAACAAGAGATGATGGAATTGATAAATAATTGAATTTTATTTATTTTTTTTTTTTTTTTTTGAACTGATACATTTTTGATATATGTACAAAAGGAAACAAAAATTACATGACACTTTGCAAGAGGTAGCCCTTTTTGATGCACCCAGTTAAATTCGATGGTTGTCTTTCTTAATGTAACCTCCACCTTCTATCCCAACCAACCAAAGAACAAGCTAGTCAAGTTTCGTTCAGTATTCTAAAGTGATTGGCAATCGTAACTTCCTATCAAACACCTTGAAGATCGAGGCCAAACATGTATTGGTAGATCGTGCGCGTGCAAATTTCTTATCACTATGTGAATTGTGCTAGAATCAGGGTGCCTAAATATCTAGACTAAGACTCCTAATAAAAATACAAATTTGCACAAGAGTCAACATTTCAAGGTAAATGAGCTCCATTTTTATGATTTTTTAATTTTTTAATTTATTTATTTTTTTTTTTTTTTTGAATTTTGATTTTTTAATTTTTTTTTTGGAATTTTTCAAATTTTTTTTTCAAAAAGAAGAAGGAGTTCGTTTTCAATTATAGCAAATTATCATGGTATCTACTCTATACCCCCAAACCTAAACTAAACATTGTCCTCAATGTTTCAAAATATGGAAAGAATTAAAATGCATCATATGGAAAGGGACATGCTGAGTAGAGTAAAAGGAGAGAGAATACCCGATTTCGGCGAAAGCAGAATTAAAACTCGTTATTCAAGGCAAAAAATCCAACATATTTCAGAGTCACAATGGATGAGCACAAAATATATACAAAAGGAATTTTAACTAACACATTATCTACAAGAAAATTTGTTTTTTTTTTTTTTTTTTTTTTTTTTTTTAATGGGATTGGACTTTTTGGGAAAAATTTGGTTTTGGTGGGAGACATTTGAAAATTTGGTTTAAAAAATGGGAGCAAAGTAGAAAATTTGGTTTTAAAATGGGAGCAAAATAAAACTTTTAGTTTAAGATGGGAAATATTTTTTTTTTTTTTTTTTTTAAAAAAAAAAAAAAAGAAAATAAAATTAAGAAAATAAAATTTGGTTTTTAAATGGGAGCAAGCCCACTGTGCAAGCCTCTAATGAAATGGAAGGAAGGCTGCGGCCTACGAAAATCCAAGTTTTAATTTTGAAAGTTTAATTTGGCCCAGTTGGTTAAGGCCCGACGTTTGTTTTAAAACTTTGGTTTCGAGGTCCACTCTTGAGTGGAAGCAAGTCCACAATCAGTTATAAGCTCAGCTGGGTTTAAACCCAGAGTCCAAAATACAAGTCCAATGAAAGAATTTAAACAAGCCCACACAAAATAAATACAAGCCCACAAATTAAACGACAAGCCCAAAAATAAATTATTACAAACCCAAAATAGAAAAATAAAAAGCCCAAAAAATTGGGTTAATTATTACAAGCCCACAATTAAATAATTTTGGAAGCCCACAGGTTGGGTTCTCTTAATGAAATGGGTTTAGGCTTACCTTTGTAGCACAGCCCAGCTGCTCTGATATTGTTGCAAAAACCCAGTTGGGTTTTGGTTCTTTTCCTTGGTGGCGTCCCAGCAGAGGAAAAACAGGTTCAGAATAGCAGGTCCAACAGCAAATGAAGTGAAGCAGATGCAGATGCAAATGCTATGCAGTGAAATGCAAAAATAGCTAATAAAACAACAAGAAAAACACAGCACCAATCCCCGGCAGCGGCGCCAAAAACTTGATAGTCCCCGGCAACGGCGCCAAAAACTTGATAGTCCCCGGCAACGGCGCCAAAAACTTGATAGGCCCGGAGAAGTGTATAAAATTAAGCGCAATAAAAACGGGGGCCTACAGTAATACCGCAAGTGCACGGTCGTCAGTTGTAGCTCGTGCAAGTACGGGTCGATCCACAGAGATCGGGTGTGTTTTGGAAGTTTCTAGCTAATTGGGTTCCTAAATTACTATTGGGCTATGAAGCCTTTTGGCTCAAATTGGGCTTTGAGTACTAATGGGTTTGTTCACAATAAAATGAACTGAGCTTGGGCTCAGTTAGTCTTTGAAGTGCAAATGGGCTTTGGCCTTAAACTTAGGCTTTTGATTAAGCCTGAATTGGATTGGGCCTTAATGAATTTGGGCTTTGGTCTTAAACAACTGGGCTTTGGTTAAGCCCACAGTTGACTGAATTGGGCTTGGCTATTGAACTAGGCCTTTGGGTTAAACAACTGGGCTTTGGTTAAGCCTGAATTGGATTGGGCTCAACTTGCTTTGGAAGGCAGCAGCAGCAAACAGCTTGGCAGAGGCAACACAGCAGCAGGCACCAGTAGCAGCAGCAGGAGCAGGAGCTGCACAGCAAGGCCAACAGCAACAGCAGCTGCAGGGCACAAGCAACAGCAGCAGCAGAAGGGCAGCTGCAACAGCAGTGCAGCAGAGAAGGAAAGCAGAGGCTGCAGCAACAGTAATGCAGCAGGGGAGCAGAGAAAGCAAAGCAGCAGAGGCAGCAGTGTAGCAGAAACAGACAAGGCAGTGCAAGCAAAAACAACACAGGGCAAAACAAGGAACAAAGCAAAGGAAAACTAAACAGCAAAAAACAAAACAATGCACAAAAGCAAAACAAAATAAGATGAACCAAGGCCTAAGGCCAAGGGCAGGGATGATAATGAAACTAAAATGAGCAAGGCTAAGCTAAGGCAAGATTACAGGAGGTATACTAAAAGAATAGGAAGAAAACTAGCTTGCTAAGAGCACTAGTTTCTCCCAATGCTCAATCAACAGTGCAACCTAAGCATACAACAAGAATGGTAAGATAATCAGCTTGCTATGAGCACTGATTTCTTCCATTGCACAATTACATCAATGCTTCACAGATATCTAGCCTAGCATTAACAGGAAATGTGACAGTAAATTAAACACAATAGTGAACATGTAACAAACATCAACAGGAAAGAATAGCATTAACAGGACACAAGTATTAACAATGAACATTTAACTAACAGCAAGTTTAGCAAGTTTAACATAACAGTGAACATAAACATCAACAATGAACACAAACATCTAACAGTAATAACAAACATTAATAGGATACATTTAACAAGATATGAAAATCTAACATGAACATGAAACTGAACTGTGAACTGAAATTAACATTTAACAGAAATTAACAGTTAACAGGACATGAAAGTCCTGGATGTTGGCTACTCCAAGCATCACTATTACAACACACACATAAGGCTATTTATAGTCACAGACCCAAATTTCGCAAAATTATAAAATTAGGGTTTATAGAAAAATCCCCAAATTCCAACAGTGAAATTAGCTCACCTAATCGTCAAATTGACGTCGACCCATCCTTTCTCTGACTCTCCTGTATCACTCCATGCCTTCAATTTCACTCTAGCTCGACCTAATTTACCAATTTTGCACGCCTAGGGTTTCTGAAAGAGAACGTGCAAAAATTGAGAAATTAGATGGACTAGGGAGATGGGAGTAGATGGTATTGGTTGTTGGGTGATGGGGTGATGATGGTGGAGGAGTGGTGGTGGCAGTGGAGTTGGTGGTGATGATGGTGGTGCGGCAGTTGCAGGGTGATGGCTCTGCAGAGGGGGTTGGTGGAGAAGAAAGGGTTCGATGGTTTGGGAGAGAAGGGTGTTTGGTTAGGTGGATGGGTTCGGTCGCTAGGGTGTGAGGCGAATGCATCGAGTCTTGATGTTCTGTGACTCTGAGCTGCGAGATGCGAAGATGGTAGGTAGATCGGACGGTGATGCAGAGGCAAGCTTGTAGCGACCGCTAGATTATATGATACAACAAAATCAACGATGCCAGATGGAGTTAGGTGTTGTAGTGTTAGGCGGAGATATCAAACTTTGATGCACAGCAATGGAGCGACCGTTGGATTCAACTACCATCTAATCTGAAGGCTTGGAATTTCAGCGCTGTGGTGCTCGGCAGAGACTTCAGATTTTGATGCTCTATGAAGGAGCGACCGTCGGATGCTTCTGAGAAATGATCTGATGGCTGAGAACGGAGGCGCTTTTGTGTGTAGAAAATGAGGTTGCGCGCACCATTCTTCGCGGCTTCCTTGCGTAATTTCTCCCGGCTTTTCACTACTTTTCTGCTCTTTTCGCTCCGCGACTCATCCGAACTTTATTTACTACCTAAAAATGCAAAATTAATTAATAAAAATATTTATTCTTGAAAACAATGAAAATACAGAATATGGGATAAAATGTAGAATTAATGCATAAAAGATGAGTTAAAATGCCAACAAAAAGGGATAAATATATACAATATTTGGCACTCATCAAATACCCCCAAACCTGAATTTTACTTGTCCTCAAGTAAAACAAAACTAAGGAAATCCTAACTATACCACTGTCGCTGGTCTCTCGAATGCATTTAGCGTATGCACTAAGCCTTTTAAACCACTAAGTGTCCCTAGTGGACGAGTTGAAGTCTCGTGAAGGTTTACCAGAGGTGTGCCTACAAAACCTAAGGACAAAATATAAGCTCAGATTCCATCAAACGTGACATGTGCAAAACAGTTTAGGCTCACAGCAAAATGGAGATGTCAATCTAGCTATCGAAGGCACAATCCTAGCACTGATAACAAATAAGGACATGTGATAAGAGTGTAAAGTGTATCTACACATGTGTAAAGAAAGATCTGAAGTCATGACTACTAATCACCAAGAGATAGTTTCTCAGGCTAAGAACTGAGGTCGAAATCTAGCTAGCTGTCCGGACTTTACGAGAATTGTGAATGAGTTGGAGGTATTTCACAATTACTCGCGTTGTACATCAATGGCATACACCCTTCCTTGCTTATTACAAAAAAAAAAAAAAAGAACTCTTTACATGACTCTTATTTACATTGACTACTCTCTTTTATTTTTGGAACAAGAGATGATGGAATTGATAAATAATTGAATTTTTTTTTTTTTTTTTTTTTTTTGAACTGATACATTTTTGATATATGTACAAAAGGAAACAAAAATTACATGACACTTTGCAAGAGGTAGCCCTTTTTGATGCACCCAGTTAAATTCGATGGTTGTCTTTCTTAATGTAACCTCCACCTTCTATCCCAACCAACCAAAGAACAAGCTAGTCAAGTTTCGTTCAGTATTCTAAAGTGATTGGCAATCGTAACTTCCTATCAAACACCTTGAAGATCGAGGCCAAACATGTATTGGTAGATCGTGCGCGTGCAAATTTCTTATCACTATGTGAATTGTGCTAGAATCAGGGTGCCTAAATATCTAGACTAAGACTCCTAATAAAAATACAAATTTGCACAAGAGTCAACATTTCAAGGTAAATGAGCTCCATTTTTATGATTTTTTAATTTTTTAATTTATTTATTTTTTTTTTTTTTTTGAATTTTGATTTTTTAATTTTTTTTTTGGAATTTTTCAATTTTTTTTTTCAAAAAGAAGAAGGAGTTCGTTTTCAATTATAGCAAATTATCATGGTATCTACTATATACCCCCAAACCTAAACTAAACATTGTCCTCAATGTTTCAAAATATGGAAAGAATTAAAATGCATCATATGGAAAGGGACATGCTGAGTAGAGTAAAAGGAGAGAGAATACCCGATTTCGGCGAAAGCAGAATTAAAACTCCGTTATTCAAGGCAAAAAATCCAACATATTTCAGAGTCACAATGGATGAGCACAAAATATATACAAAAGGAATTTTAACTAACACATTATCTACAAGAAAATTTGTTTTTTTTTTTTTTTTTTTTTTTTAATGGGATTGGACTTTTTGGGAAAATTTGGTTTTGGTGGGAGACATTTGAAAATTTGGTTTAAAAAATGGGAGCAAAGTAGAAAATTTGGTTTTAAAATGGGAGCAAAATAAAACTTTTAGTTTAAGATGGGAAATATTTTTTTTTTTTTTTTTTTAAAAAAAAAAAAAAGAAAATAAAATTAAGAAAATAAAATTTGGTTTTTAAATGGGAGCAAGCCCACTGTGCAAGCCTCTAATGAAATGGAAGGAAGGCTGCGGCCTACGAAAATCCAAGTTTTAATTTTGAAAGTTTAATTTGGCCCAGTTGGTTAAGGCCCGACGTTTGTTTTAAAACTTTGGTTTCGAGGTCCACTCTTGAGTGGAAGCAAGTCCACAATCAGTTATAAGCTCAGCTGGGTTTAAACCCAGAGTCCAAAATACAAGTCCAATGAAAGAATTTAAACAAGCCCACACAAAATAAATACAAGCCCACAAATTAAACGACAAGCCCAAAAATAAATTATTACAAACCCAAAATAGAAAAATAAAAGCCCAAAAAATTGGGTTAATTATTACAAGCCCACAATTAAATAATTTTGGAAGCCCACAGGTTGGGTTCTCTTAATGAAATGGGTTTAGGCTTACCTTTGTAGCACAGCCCAGCTGCTCTGATATTGTTGCAAAAACCCAGTTGGGTTTTGGTTCTTTTCCTTGGTGGCGTCCCAGCAGAGGAAAAACAGGTTCAGAATAGCAGGTCCAACAGCAAATGAAGTGAAGCAGATGCAGATGCAAATGCTATGCAGTGAAATGCAAAAATAGCTAATAAAACAACAAGAAAAACACAGCACCAATCCCCGGCAGCGGCGCCAAAAACTTGATAGTCCCCGGCAACGGCGCCAAAAACTTGATAGTCCCCGGCAACGGCGCCAAAAACTTGATAGGCCCGGAGAAGTGTATAAAATTAAGCGCAATAAAAACGGGGGCCTACAGTAATACCGCAAGTGCACGGTCGTCAGTTGTAGCTCGTGCAAGTACGGGTCGATCCACAGAGATCGGGTGTGTTTTGGAAGTTTCTAGCTAATTGGGTTCCTAAATTACTATTGGGCTATGAAGCCTTTTGGCTCAAATTGGGCTTTGAGTACTAATGGGTTTGTTCACAATAAAATGAACTGAGCTTGGGCTCAGTTAGTCTTTGAAGTGCAAATGGGCTTTGGCCTTAAACTTAGGCTTTTGATTAAGCCTGAATTGGATTGGGCCTTAATGAATTTGGGCTTTGGTCTTAAACAACTGGGCTTTGGTTAAGCCCACAGTTGACTGAATTGGGCTTGGCTATTGAACTAGGCCTTTGGGTTAAACAACTGGGCTTTGGTTAAGCCTGAATTGGATTGGGCTCAACTTGCTTTGGAAGGCAGCAGCAGCAAACAGCTTGGCAGAGGCAACACAGCAGCAGGCACCAGTAGCAGCAGCAGGAGCAGGAGCTGCACAGCAAGGCCAACAGCAACAGCAGCTGCAGGGCACAAGCAACAGCAGCAGCAGAAGGGCAGCTGCAACAGCAGTGCAGCAGAGAAGGAAAGCAGAGGCTGCAGCAACAGTAATGCAGCAGGGGAGCAGAGAAAGCAAAGCAGCAGAGGCAGCAGTGTAGCAGAAACAGACAAGGCAGTGCAAGCAAAAACAACACAGGGCAAAACAAGGAACAAAGCAAAGGAAAACTAAACAGCAAAAAACAAAACAATGCACAAAAGCAAAACAAAATAATGAACCAAGGCCTAAGGCCAAGGGCAGGGATGATAATGAAACTAAAATGAGCAAGGCTAAGCTAAGGCAAGATTACAGGAGGTATACTAAAAATGGGAAGAAAACTAGCTTGCTAAGAGCACTAGTTTCTCCCAATGCTCAATCAACAGTGCAACCTAAGCATACAACAAGAATGGTAAGATAATCAGCTTGCTATGAGCACTGATTTCTTCCATTGCACAATTACATCAATGCTTCACAGATATCTAGCCTAGCATTAACAGGAAATGTGACAGTAAATTAAACACAATAGTGAACATGTAACAAACATCAACAGGAAAGAATAGCATTAACAGGACACAAGTATTAACAATGAACATTTAACTAACAGCAAGTTTAACAGCAAGTTTAGCAAGTTTAACATAACAGTGAACATAAACATCAACAATGAACACAAACATCTAACAGTAATAACAAACATTAACAGGATACATTTAACAAGATATGAAAATCTAACATGAACATGAAACTGAACTGTGAACTGAAATTAACATTTAACAGAAATTAACAGTTAACAGGACATGAAAGTCCTGGATGTTGGCTACTCCAAGCATAACTATTACAACACACACATAAGGCTATTTATAGTCACAGACCCAAATTTCTCAAAATTATAAAATTAGGGTTTATAGAAAAATCCCCAAATTCCAACAGTGAAATTAGCTCACCTAATCGTCAAATTGACGTCGACCCTCCTTTCTCTGACTCTCCTGTATCACTCCATGCCTTCAATTTCACTCTAGCTCGACCTAATTTACCAATTTTGCACGCCTAGGGTTTCTGAAAGAACGTGCAAAAATTGAGAAATTAGATGGACTAGGGAGATGGGAGTAGATGGTATTGGTTGTTGGGTGATGGGGTGATGATGGTGGAGGAGTGGTGGTGGCAGTGGAGTTGGTGGTGATGATGGTGGTGCGGCAGTTGCAGGGTGATGGCTCTGCAGAGGGGGTTGGTGGAGAAGAAAGGGTTCGATGGTTTGGGAGAGAAGGGTGTTTGGTTAGGTGGATGGGTTAGGTCGCTAGGGTGTTAGGCAGGTTCATTGAGTTCGATGTTTCGTGAGATGGGCCGCGAGATGCGAAGCTGGTAGGTGAATCAGACGGTGATGCGGAGTGAAGCTTGTAGCGACCGTCAGATTATATGATACAACAAAATCAACGATGCCAGATGGAGTTAGGTGTTGTAGTGTTAGGCGGAGATATCAAACTTTGATGCACAGCAAGGGAGCGACCGTTGGATTCAACTACCATCTAATCTGAAGGCTTGGAATTTCAGCGCTGTGGTGCTCGGCAGAGACTTCAGATTTTGATGCTCTATGAAGGAGCGACCGTCGGATGCTTCTGAGAAATGATCTGATGGCTGAGAACGGAGGCGCTTTTGTGTGTAGAAAATGAGGTTGTGCGCACCATTCTTCGCGGCTTCCTTGCGTAATTTCTCCCGGGTTTTCACTACTTTTCTGCTCTTTTCGCTCCGCGACTCATCCGAACTTTATTTATTACCTAAAAATGCAAAATTAATTAATAAAAATATTTATTCTTGAAAACAATGAAAATACAGAATGTGGGATAAAATGTAGAATTAATGCATAAAAGATGAGTTAAAATGCCAACAAAAAGGGATAAATATATACAATATTTGGCACTCATCAATGTTCTTGTTTGGGCATCACAAGAAGTTGTGAAACCAAGATCATATGTTAAGGCCAATCTCCTTAATGCTACAGGTTGTAACTGTCCAAACTTTAAGCAAAGGAATCAGTATTGTGATAAACCTATTTTTGCTTATAAACGTCATACGAATCCTTTTCACAATCATAATGGTTATCAAAAGGATAACCTCGTAAAGACGAAGACAAGATCTGATGTTCCCAGTTAGAGAAAGACTAACTTGCAAAAGAATAGTAAATCCAATCCTCTTTCGAGAAATATTGAAGAGAGTAACGGGAAGAAGGTTCTGGTTGTTTCTAAACGCACTCATAAGTGGGTTCCAAAGAAATTCAATGACACTTTGAGTGTGAAAAGGAAAATCTCCCAGAAAATTCCATGACTATGGAGAAGGCAGTATCCATGATGTTGGAACTTAAAGAGTTCTTTGGAAAGATGGATTTGGATGTGAAAGGTTCTAAAAGTGATATCCTTCATGATAATCCAAAAGTCACTTGTGGTGAGCAAGACATTGTTCACCTAAACATAACATGAGTGTGTTTTAAGTGCATCCTCACCAAGGAATGCCCTGTAATGTATATGGTGAGGGAAGCACGAAAATTGGGGCGCGCAGATTATGTTTGGTATGGCTGTAGAATTCAATTGGATTCATCTAAAAAGGTATGTCTATTAAATTTAGCAAGATTTGTGCTTTTATTTTCTTAGAGAACTTATAATGATTCACGCACCTTTCTTATCGTTCTTTTCTGCCTAAATTGATTTGTGTTTAAGGTTCTTAAATGTTTAGGTTTGAAAATAATAGTTCGGAATGTTTGGACTACATGATACACATACTAGGTATGCATAACATCATTTAAAATCAAAATCCAGGGGTTTAGGTACGCATACCCGTTTTCATACTGCTGTAGGATACGAAAATTCGTTTGCAAACCCGTATGCATACTTGACTTCGATATTCGGTAAATTTGTTTTTTCCGTAACTTCTTCGTCCGAACTCGGAATGACCTCATTGTTTTTGCATTCTATTCCTCTTTGAATTATATTCAAAATGGTGATGCGAAATCCTAAATGTGAATGAGTTGAGGTTGGTCTTTGTCCCGTATCTTATTTTTGAGTGTTTTTGCTTCGTTTCGTCACACTTGTTCTACTGGACTTGGGCACTTGGATTCTTGGAGTAATTATCTTCTAAGCTCATTTGTAGATTTTAAAAGAATGATGTTGGTGAATCACAAAGAAGGAAATTCAAGAATGGGCAGTAGTACGCATTGCTATGGATTCTTGAATGTTCACAATCATCTTATATGAACTATGATGCATGGTCTTTAATGAATTTGTATGTTCTTCTTTGTTAAGAAATTTTTTTTATGCGCTTTTGGTAACCACTCTTGGTGTAAATCCGTGCGAAAAAGATTGATTCTACCTTCTAAGGACAAATATTGATTTTTGCCGTATTAATCTTTATGGTTTTATATATTGCAATATGTTATGTGATATGTGTGTTTGCATCCGTGAACTATGATTGTCCGATACCCTGTCAAAAGTTATGTCTTTTATATGTCGATATGCATGTATTGAATGAATGAACTTTTGACATGGCAAAAGTTTTAAGCCTATTATATGTCATTATGCAAATATTGATGGAAGATAGGATGAACTTTTGTTAACATAGATTATGTCTATTATATGTCGTTATGCAAATAGTGATGAAGATAGAATGAATCTTTGTATATTCCTCAGTATTGATCTTCCCTGATCCATATTTTATGTATATACTGTGCGGCTCCATAAGACTTCTTATGTGAGCATTTCCAACTAAACTAATCATAGACTCGTTTGTGGTTAGTTTGGTTGTATTTTCCGATTAAATTAATCATGGGTTATCTTGTGGTTAGTTTAATTGATAATTTTGGATACAAAATTATTTTGTGGTTTTTGGTGTCCAAAGAAATCCTTCTTTTCTCATAAAAGTAAGGTCGCTCTTGTTGTTCTTTCGGGAATGACATCAAATGGGGGAGAGTTCTTTTGAACTTGCGCTTAATTTCCATATCTTTGTGGGGAGTGCGGCTGTGGAATATTTGAGGATTTATCTTGTATCTTTATAAACTCCGTGATGAATTCATTTAGCATCGGCTTTATGATTGCATCTAAACAAAGTTGATATGTATTTTTGTTTGGTCTTGAAGTGTCTCCATGAAAATTTCATTAGGATCCCGTTTTCGTACCTTTGCCAATTTTATCGACAAAAAGGCGGAGAATTAATATGTAGTTCACACTAAAAATACATATGGTTTTCGGATCATTATGTAAGGGGGAGTGGTTTTCGTGTTGAGACGAAGTATTGACTAAGGGAGAGTGATACATATCACCATATTATTGTTGTCGAAGTTGTGATATAAGAACTTTGATGATGTGTAATAATACCATGACATTGGATAACAATGATCGAGAGCTTTTGTTTTCTCATTGTTATGGCTACGGAACTTCAACAACTATGGTGCTGAACTGAACATCTATGGAATCATGGGAGTACTTGGAAAAGAAGAAGTTTTCGAGTAATGTTGAAGCACCAAGGAGATCAAGCATATGGACGAGAAGCTACAAAGTTTTATCTATTTTTTAATCCATATGTATTGATACTTTTGTCACTAAAATTGACAAACGGGGAGATTGTTAGAGCATTGCTCGGTCGAACTCGCATGCGTTGCTATCTCAACCATGTTTTTCAATATTAGTGATCAAAACTATATGTCTTGATTTCTAGTTTACTTATGACTAAGTCTCGGTCTAGGATAGTTAAGTGTATCCAGACTCCATGGTGATCATCTTACGAAGACGAAGAACTACTCGAGGAACCAGTGGAACTTCATCCGACTAAAAAGGTATGTGGAGACTTGAACTTATCTATCACTCAAAAGTATACTCTATCTCCTACTCTTGAGATAATAGTCGTATAAGTATGATAGTTTTCATACATACACATTTGCTATTTCGAGCCGAGTTTATTCGCCTATCTTTTTCTCGAAATATGTGTTGGTAAGCTTTTGCTTTAACCACTTTCATCTTCCAAATAAGCTTTAGAATTAAAATAAATAAATCTAAAAACATTGCAAGATGAAAAATGTTGGCAATAGCAATGTGTAATCACAATAATTGCTATTCCAAACCCTTGTTATCCTTCTTAAAAACACAAGAATAAATTCTCATAAGAAGTTTCCTAAACATTAAAAGAAAACAAAACAACTCAAAGAACAACAAAAATGATCACAAGCTAAAATCAGAGCCCACGTTCGGAAGCCTCACGGGTTTCAAGACCTTTGAACTTGTGATTGACATCATCAATATCTTCTTTGGAGGAGGAATTCTCATTAAGACAATCCTTAACATGTGTCTTCATGAGAGCAAGGTCAGAGTTAACATTTTTCAACTCAGTTCTTAACACATCAAGATCTTTCATAGTATTAACAAGCAGCAGTTTTGCATCGTTAAACTGACAGATAAACTCTTGAACAACTTCAGCAGAAAACTCTTTATCGTTCTCAATATCTGAATAATTATCAGGCAATTGAGAAGAGGTGTCATTAACTTCTACAAGTGTCTTTTTCTCCTCCTCTTTGAGCTCGAAACTAAGGCCCTTATCAAGAAAACCTTTTGCAAAACTACAAGTGCCAGAAGGAGATTCCATTCTTGACAAGAGAAATAACCTGGAGTATGCATATTCTCCTAGAAAAGGTTGGTTATTTAAAGGGTTTTTCAGGGAAACAGATTTTAGGGTTTCCAAAGTTGGTCTGTGATATGCAACATGGGTACTCGTACGAACACAAACTTGACCCATAGCCGAAAATACCCAAGTAGCAAAAACGTAAGACAAGAAAACTGTTTTTATACAATAATGTTTTGCTATGTGAATAATTTCACAAAATTTAGCTCAATAAATTTTACATTCTCACCAGAATAAAATTAAGAGCATAAGAGTAGCATTTTGACATAACAAAATTTCAAAAAGAGATTAAAAATCAAAAGCTTGACAAAACCAAACACAAATACTTATGCAAAAACGTTTGTGAATGATAATCCAACTAAGAACGATAAGAAAATAGCTAGACAATCAGAAAACATTTTGCCATCAAGTATACGTGATCATATCTCACTCAACCAGGATTTTTTGTATGTGAGATTTCAACCTTGTGATTAATTAGCACAAGTATGAGCCTTGAGCTCATCAAATGAATGTTGTTTTCGGTTAAACCTCTTTTTCCTAATCTTTGGAGGAACACCATTTTGATGCGAAAAGTTATCATAAAACTTACTATCATCAAAATACGACTCATAGTACGGATTCTTACCTGAAGAATTTTGACTAGAGAGAATTGGCGGCCTGTTGATGATTTCTTTATATCCTTTAATTATCAGATTTAGGTTATCTTCCATAACTCCATCTTTGCTTCCTTCTTCTGAAACCTTTTTCACATCAAGAACAACATTATCTCCCTTTTTAACTGAAGAAGATCCTTGAGCTCTTCTTGGATGACTTGTGTTAATATTACTGTTGCTCATTTGAACATTCGAGGAGCAAATTGAACTGACTTTCCTGGTGGGATACACAGGGTGAGTACTAAAACAAATTGGTTTAGACATACGGATGTCAGTTACACCTTTGAGAATTAAATCTAAGGTGTGTTGAAGACGAACAATAGAATTGTCATTCAACCTAGAATTTCTCTTTTGCTCAACATGTCTTTTTGATTCACAAAAGAGACACAGTTTCTGATCACTTGAGTGATTAGAGTGAACAGACTTAGCACCATCGTTGGGAGATTTCTTCCCTCCATGTAATGTGGTGGCTTCTTGACTAGAGGAAGAACCAAGCACATCTTTTCCAATGGGAAGGGATTTCGATTTTTCTTCTGGAACTGAATTTCTCACAGTTAAGTCAAAAGCAGTTAGTATAGTGGACTCTTTGGAACAACCTTGAATAGAGAGTTTATTCAAAAGGTGTTCATTTTCCAAAGCATCCTTTTTGAGCTTTTCCTCAAGCAGAGTTCGTGAAGAACAGACTGAGGAGTTTTCCTCTCGAATGACTTTTAATTGAGAGTCACGCTCATTTACCATACCAACAAGAACATTGACTTTTGTGTTCATCAGCCTGGATTCCAACAAATTTTAGAATCACTGCACTCTCTTTGGCTGCTTCTTTTTCTACTTCAGAGTCATACTCGTCAGTAAGGTAATCCGGGTAACACTTGTCAATGCAAGTCTTTTTCGTGAGAACACAAGGTTCATCTATATTCGAGATTGAAAAATCTCTCTCATTAATAGATTTCAAAGAAACAGAACTTTAGCTTCTGGCGATGCGTTTATCGGAGATGGCACTACTGTCCATAGAGTCAGATTGCTACAAACACAGACTTATGAGGTCTTAAACATGTTTGCCTGCTCTGATACCAATTCAAAAATTGGGGGTCTAACAACCACACCCAATATTTCGTTTTGGAAATCTGTATGGACAAACTTCAATATACTTTCAAGAGAATCAGTCAGACTCAATCTTTAGAAAAGTATATCAACGAGTTATATCTCAATTTCTCAATTCAATCCGCAATCAAATAAATTAGAATTTGCGAGCGCGATTGAATAAGATAAATAACTTGGACGGTATCACAAACAAATATCCAAGTGTCAATCAATTCAATCAACAACCCAAAGGACGGATTCAAGAACTGATTGAACTTAACACACAACCTGTGATATTTTAATTATATAAACAAATATAATGCGAAAAAGAAATAACACAGACACCAGAAATTTTGTTAACGAGGAAACCGAAAATGCAGAAAAACCCCGGGACCTAGTCCATCTTTGAACACCACACTGTATAAAGCCGCTACAAACACTAGCCTACTACCAATGAACTTGGGAAAGGAATGTAGTTGATCCCTAACCAATCTCACACTGATCAAGGTACAATTGCGCTCCTTACGTCTCTGAACCCCAACAGGATTCTACGCATTTGATTCCCTTAGTTTATCTCACCCACAACTAAGAGTTGCTACGACCCAAAGTCGAAGACTTGGTATACCAATCTGTCTCACACAGAAAAGTCTATTGATATAGATAAATCTGTCTCCCACATAAATACCTATGAGTTTTGTTCCGTCTTATGATAAATCAAGGTGCACAAGAACCAATTGATAAACCAAACTTATATTCCCGAAGAACAGCCAAGTATTATCAATCACCTCACAATAATCTTAATCGTATGAAAGCGAAACAAGATATTGTGGAATCACAAACGATAAGACGAAGATGTTTGTGACTTCTTTTAATCTTACATATCGGAGATAAATCTCAAGAACATCTTAGAAAAGATAATACTCAATCACAATAGTATAAGTAAGATCAGAACACACAACTACAGAGAAAATAGTTGGGTCTGGCTTCACAATCCCAATGAAGTCTTTAAGTCGTTAACCAACACGGTTTTGGAATAAGCCTAAGGTTAAAGGAGAATCGACTCTAGTCGCAACTACTATCACACAGGAGGTGTAGGGATTAGGTTTCCCAGTTGCTAGAGTTCTCCCTTATATACTCTTACAATCAAGGTTTGATAGCTTTGGAACAAAGCAATCAATATCACCATTAGATGAAACCTGATCTAAGAGCCGAGCTAAGTTTGCTTACCAAAGAAATATCTCTCCTCCGTTAGATGGTCTTAGATTATTATACAAAAATGAAATGTGCCTTCATTTGGATATGGATAACCGTACCTAAACGTGTGCACTAGGTTGGCTTAACAATAGTTAACCGAAGTTAGCCATATGAACACTTTCATATCAACCTTATTTATCTTAACCACAACTAGTTCAAATGACTCAAATGAAACTAGTTATAGAGTTGTTCAATTGTTTATATTCTCATAGAAGTATACAAGACAAGATTAAAGCAAAATCGGTTTGATTCACTCGAATAAATTCATGAACATTGTAGCCATGGTTTGCAAAAGATTGCATTACTTATTATATAAATATATCGGTTCAAGACACAACCGATTCTAGAACTTAACCCACTCGAGTATGCAAACGGGTACGCGTACTTAAGTAGCCGGACTTGAACTGTGTCCAACAGTACGCGAACGGGTACGCATACTATCACACATCCAAAACATCAGTTTAATTCAAGACGTGTACGGGTACGCATACAATAGTTCCCGGACTTCAACTGAGTTCACCAGTATGCGTACGGGTATGCATACCAAGGTTCCCGGACTTTACCTGACCTCGCCAGTATGCCAACGGGTATGTATACTATACCGGTCTTGGATCAACATATATGCAAGTACGCATACTATGCCTATAATCCAATTATGGTTAAGTGTTCTAAACTCTATTTCAATCATTGAAACATTCTTAGAGTATGAAAATAGTTGTTTTCACAAACTATTAACATCAAAGCTATTTTCAACTGATTGACATAATCAATACGAAACATTCCGAGTCTACATCAAATGAGATGTTCCAAGGCGATTTTCATATGATCATCTTTTGACTTTCGTCAAGAATATAAGATGAACATGGTTAAAGCGAAATCTTACCAACACATATTTCGAGAAATATGTAAGCGAGTTAAACTCAGCTCGAAATATCAAATGTGTATAATCGAATATTATATAGCTATACGACTTTTGTCTCAATATAGGATATAGAGTAGAAATAGACTTTTTGACTGATAGATGAGTTTCAGTCTCCACATACTTTTTGTTGATGAAGTTCCACAAGCTCTCCTTAGTAGTTCTTCTTCTTCAATTGATGAACGTCGTGAAGTTTAAAGCTCAACTACACAATCTATCCTAGTCCGAGACATAACTATAAGTTTGATCACTAAACTTGACAAACAAGCTTGATATAGCAACGCTTGCGAGTTTGACCGAGCAGTGCTCTAACAAAGTCTGATTATCTAGTTGATTCTCTTGGAAATATATTGGAGTTAGTCCATATAGATTGCCTAAACGAAATATTGGGTGTTGTTGTTAGACCCTCGCTTTTACAATTGGTATCAGAGCAGGCAAACACATTTTAAGACCTCATAAGTCTCTGTTTGTAGAAAATTGATTATTATGGACGAGTCTATCTCTAATAACGTACCAATTCAGAAATTGCCAGATGATTTTTAAAGCTTGGATTCACCTGAGAAAACTATCACATCTAAGTCAATATCTAAACATTCTCTTAATGTAGAAACTGTTGATTGGGAAACACGCCTAGAAGAACAATTGGATGAACTTTCTGATGAAGGTGATTCAGATATTGATAGAGATGTTGATGAGGAAGTCTCAGAGTATGTAAGTTATATAATTCGTTGGAAAAGAAGAAGATGACAATTTCTCATGTCACACCTCTTCTGATTCTTCTTTGTCGAGAAAACAAGAAATTGGAAAGGATTTAAGGAGGTCTTTATGGTTGGAATCGCTCTCGCGAATCGATCCTCAAAGATTCTGAGGATAATCTGAGTAAAAAGTCACTTGAATGTGTTAATGTTTATCAAAAATACTTCTCGTTGGAGGAGAAACTTGCAGAAACTAAAGCAAGTATTAACTCTCAGCAAGCAAGTTCTGATGACAAGAAAGTGCTTATCTCGCTCGAGAAAAACGCCTTGAGGCTGATTTAGCTGGTGCTCTTGATAAAATCAAGATGTTGGAAGATGACTTGAAAAAGTTCAATACTAGTTCAAGCAAATTAACCACTATGCTAGGAGCAAGTAAAAATCCTCGTGATACACGAGGATTTGGCTATAAGGGAATAGATACAACAAGTATTAGCAAAGAGGTAAAAAAATTCAAGGATGGTGATTCTTCTCAACAAAAGGTTTCCACTAATGGAAAAAGTGAAATACCTTCACCGGAAGCTAAGGTTCGAAAGAGCTAAGTATATCAACCTCCAAAAACAGCACATACGAATCCTGGTAAGAACATGCCTTATATTTGTCATTATTTTGGAAATAAAAGTCACTTGGAAAGGAGATGTCGTTTTTGTATAAGGAATGAGAAACTTCATGATGTTCTTGTTTGGGAATTACAAGAAGTTGTGAAACCAAGATATTATGTTAAGTCTAATCCCTTAAACATTATAGGTTGTAACTATCCAACCTTTAGGCAAAGTAATCAGTGTTGTGATAAACCTAGATTTGTCTATAAACGTCATAAGAAGCCTTTTCACAATCGTAATGGCTATCAAAAGTCAAAAAGCGGGGGTAGAACAACCACACCCAATATTTCGGTTAGCAATCTGTATGGACTAACTCCAATATACTTTCAAAAGAATCAACTAGACTCAATCTTAATAAAGTATATCAACGAGTTATATCTCTCTTTCTTGATTCAATTCTTACTCAAGCAAATAGAAATCTTCGAGTCTAATTGAGTACAAGAGAAATCACTTGAATGGTACCAAAGACCAATGTTCAAGGATCAATCAATTTCAATCAACAACCAAAGGTCGGATTTCCCAATTGATTGATTCAAATGCACAACCTGTGATATTTCAATTATAAAGATAAACAATATAATGCGGAAAAGAAATAACACATACACCAGAAGTTTTATTAACGAGGAAACCGCAAATGCAGAAAAACCCCGGGACCTAGTACAGATTGAACACACATTGTATTAAGCCGCTACAGACACTATCCTACTACAAACTAACTTCGTTCTGGACTGTAGTTGAGCCCCAATCAATATCACACTGATCCAAGGTACAATTGCGCTCCTTACGTCTCTGATCCCATCAGGATACTACGCACTTGATTCCCTTAGCTGATCTCACTCACAACTAAGAGTTGCTACGACCCAAAGTCGAAGACTTTAATAAACAAATCTGTATCACACAGAAAAGTCTACGGTAATAGATAAATCTGTCTCCCACAAAAATACCTACAAGTTTTGTTCCGTCTTTTGATAGATCAAGGTGAACGGGAACCAATTGATAACCCGGACTTATATTCCCGATGAACAACCTAGTATTATCAATCACCTCACAATAATCTTAGTCGACGCGGTGAAAGAAGATATTGTGGAATCACAAATGATGAGACGGAGATGTTTGTGATTACTTTTATATCTTTCCTATCAGAGATATCAATCTCAATCCAATCGTTACGATTGTACTCAATACGATAGAAATAGCAAGATCATATCACACAACTACAAGAAAGTAGTATCGGTCTGGCTTCACAATCCCAATGAAGTCTTCAAGTCGTTAACCTACAGGGTCTCGGTAGAATCCTAAGGTTAAAGGAGAATCGACTCTACCTTATACAACTTGTATCACACAGGAGGTGTGGGGATTAGGTTTCCCAGTTGTTATAGTTCTCCTTTATATAGTCTTTCAAATCAGGGTTTGCAATCAATGTTAGCTTAGTAACAAAGCATTCAATATTCACCGTTAGATGAAAACCTGATTAGATTCAAGATAATATCTTTCAACCGTTAGATTGAAAACTTAGCTTGTTACACACAAATGAAATGCACGTTTTAGGTTTGTGTAACCGTACCCAAACATGTACATTCGTTGGTTCAACAGTAGTTAACCAAAAGGTTATCCATATGAGCACTTTCATATCAACCATATTTCTTTACCATAACTAGTTCAAATGACTCAAATGAACTAGTTAGAGAGTTGTTCAATTGCTTAGATATTATAGAAGTATACAAGACACAATCGAAGCAAAAGCGATTTGATTCACTTGAATCGATTCATGAAATTTATAGCCACGGTTTGCAAACCTGCATTCCTTAGTTAATATAAGTATAAGTTCAAGAATAATCGTTTTTAGAAAATAACCAACCTAAGTACGCGGACTTAAGTACCCGAAATAAGTTTGTAAATAGTTCACAAACTCCAGCAGATTTTCTCGGGAAGAGAACCTCTGACAGTACGCGGACTGGGTTCGGACTGGGTTCACGGACTCTGTTCCGGTTTTTCTGAGCAGCAAAGTACGCATACTTTGATTCAAGGAATAAGGACTTATACATGTATGTGTTTCCACACAATGCTTATATCCAACAATGGTTATATAATCTAAACTCTCATTTCAATCATTGAAACATTCTTAGAGGACGTTATATAGTTGTTATTCACAAACCATTTTTCGTCAAAGCCATTTTCAAGTGATTGAAACATAATATGACTTTCGTCACTAGGTAAAGATGAAATTGGACAAAGCGAAAGCTTACCAACACATATTTTGAGAAATAGATAAGCGAGATAAACTCGGCTTGAAGTAGCAAATGTGTATAATCAAAGTCTATATAGCAAAACGACTTTTGTCTCAATATAGGAGGTAAAGTAGATAGACTTTTGAGTGATAGATAAGTTCAAGTCTCCAAATACCTTTTAGTAGATGAAGTTCCACCAGTTCCTTGAGTAGTTCTTCGTCTTGTACGATGATCTCCACGGAGTTCTTGAGCTCAACTACACTTTCTATCCTAGTATGTGACTTAGCTATAGTAGACTAGAAATCAGGACTTATAGTTTTGATCACTAACATTGACAAACATGCTTGAGATAGCAACGCATGCGAGTTCGACCGAGCAGTGCTCTAACAATCTCCCTCTTTGTCAATTCTAGTGACAAAACTATCAATACATATGGAATACAAAAATAGATAAATAAACTTTTGTAGCTCTTCTTCCACATGCCTAATCTTCAACATTACTCGAAATCTTCGTCAGTTCCAAGTACTCCAATGATTCCAAAGGTTGTAAGTTTAGCATCATCGTTGTTGAAAATCCGTAGCTATAACAATGAGAAAACAAGAATTCTCAATCATTGTTATACAGTGTCATAGTATTATTATACAGCATGTAAGTTCAATTGTATCACAACTTCGACAACAATACTATGGTGATATGTACCACTCCCCCTTAGTCAATACTCCATCTCACATGGAAACCACTCCCCCTTACATAAAGATCCGAAAACCATATGTATTTGTAGTGTGAACTACACATTAATTCTCCCCCCTTTTTGTCAATAAAATTGACAAAGGTTCGAAAACGGGATTCTAATGAAAATTTCCATAGGGATATTTCATGACTAAAAGAAAGCACATATCAACTTATTTAGATGCAATCACATAGCCGAAGCTAAATTCTTTCATCAAGGAGTTTATAAAGATACAAGATAACTCCTATAATATTCCACAACCGCACTCCCCATAAAGATTTGGCAATTAAGCACAAGTTCAATTAAGA
Organism: Papaver somniferum; assembly: GCF_003573695.1. NCBI lineage: Eukaryota > Viridiplantae > Streptophyta > Magnoliopsida > Ranunculales > Papaveraceae > Papaver > Papaver somniferum. The sequence continues at coordinate 1,654,869 of NW_020621603.1, read as the reverse complement.
ACTCTCCCTCATAATATGTCATTCCCGAAAAAACAACAAGAGCGACCTTAATTTCATAAGAAAAGAAGGATTTATTTTGACACAACACACTAAGAAACCTGACAGAAAATCAACCTACGGAAACAAATGCAGAACTGAAGTAAACACTTACTCGAGTTCCAAACTCAATTGCCCAATCGATCGAGATAAGCACAGGGGCAAGAGTCATAGAAACAACTAGTGACCAAAACAACACCAATAGACTGCCGTAAGTGTTGAAATGTAGCAGTATCTAATGAGAATATCATCCAGTTGTTGTTTGGAAATCACAAATTCCATATTTATGATATCATTTCCATAGAGATCTCGAATAAAATGGTACCTTATATCAATGTGCTTTGTTCTTGAGTGCTCAACGGGATTCTCAGTGATCCGAATCGCGCTAGAGTTATCACAAAAGATCTTCATTATTCCAGTATCAATTCCATAATCATCCAGCATTTGTTTCATTCATAGAAGTTGAGTGCAACATGAGCCAGCAGCGATATATTCTGCTTCACATGTAGACAGGGATTGTGAATTATGTTTCTTGTTATGCCAAGCCACAAGATTCAGTCCTCTGTAGTAGAAACCCCCTGATGTACTTTTTCTGTCTTATACATATCCTACCCAATCAGCATCTGAATAAGCAGAAAGGTCAGTGTTAGTATCAAAAGTGTAAGATAGACCATACCCGACAGTGTGATTGACATATCGTATGATCCTTTTTGCATCTACAAGATGAGATTCCTTTGGATTAGCCTGAAATCTAGCACAATAACCAACACTAAAAAAAATATCAGGTCTAGTAGTTGTAAGATATAAAAGGCTACCTGAAAAAGCGGGGGTCTAACAACACCACCAAATATTTCGCTTAGCAATCTGTATGGACAAACTCCAATATACTTTTTATGAGAATCAACAAGACAGTTAGACTCAATCAATAAAAATATATATCAAAGAGTTTATATCTCAATCTCTCGATTTGATCTTTACTCAAGCAAATGGAAATCTGCGAGTCTTTATCAAAGAGAGATAAATTGGACGTTACTAAAGACCAATGTCCAAGGATCAATCAATATCAATCAATAACCAAAGTTTGGATTTCCAATTGATGATCTTTAACGCACAACCTGTATTATTTCAATTATATAAAAAATATAATGCGGAAAAGAAATAACACAGACACCAGAAGTTTTGTTAACGAGGAAACCGCAAATGCAGAAAAATCCTGGGACCTAGTCCAGATTGAATACACATTGTATTAAGCCGCTACATACAGTAGCCTAGTCCAAACTAACTTCAGACTGGACTATAGTTGAACCTCAATCAGTCTCCCACTAATTCAAGGTACAGTTGTACTCCTACGCCTCTAATCCCAGAAGGACATTGCGCACTTGATTCCCTTAGCTGATCTCACCCACAACTAAGAGTTGCTGCAACCCAAAATCGCAGACTTGATAATAAACAAATCTGTCTCACACAGAAAAGTCTATCAAAGGATAAATTTGTCTCCCACAGAAAAACCCTAGGTTTTGTTCTGTCTTAAGATATAAAATCAAGGTGAACATGAACCAATTGATAATCCGGTCTTATATTCTCTAAGAAAAACCTAGATTAATCAATCACTTCTCAACAATCCTTCTTGACTACACAAGCGGTTTGTCGAGGAATCACAAACAGTGAGACGAAGATGTTTGTGACTTCTTTATCTTGCCTATCGGAGAACTCTCATGATCTCAATCCAATCAAAGATTGTACTCGTACGATAGAAGATGCAAGATCATATCACACAACTACGATAAAAGTAGTATCGGTCTGGCTCACAATCCCAATGAAGTCTTTAAGTCGTTAACCTAGTTTTAGAGAAGAAAACCAAAGATTAACGGTGAATCGACTCTAGCGAGCGCACTAGTATCACACAGTTCGAAAACTTCGGATTAAGGAATACATGGTTATGTAATCTAAACTCTCATTCCAATCATTGAGACATTCTCAGAGGATGTTATATAGCCGTTATTCACAGACGGTTTCACGTCAAAGCAATTCTCAAAGTAATTGAAACTTTTCATGACTTTCGTCACTTGGTGAAGATAAACTTGATCAAAGCGAAACGCTTTACCAACACACGATTTCGAGAAAAAGATAAGTAGTGAATACTCAGCTCGAAATGTCAAATGTGTATGATCCAGTCTATATAGCATACGAATTTTTGTCTCATAAGAAGTAGGAGATAGAATAGATAGACTTTTGAGTGATAGATAAGTTCAAGTCTCCACATACCTTTTTTTTGATGAAGTTCCACGGTTCCTTGAGTAGATCTTCGTCATTGTATGATGAATCGCCATGAAGTCCTTGAGCTCAACTACACTTTTCTATCCTAGTCCGAGACTCAGCTATAATAGACTAGAAATCAAGACTCATAGTTTTGATCACTAACATTGACAAACATTCTTGATATAGCAATGCATGCGAGGTCGACCGAGCTATGCTCTAACAATCTCCCCCTTTGTCAATTTTAGTGACAAAACTATTAATACATATGGAATACAAAAAGATAAACTTTAGTGGCTCCTATTCCATAGTCTAATCTTCAACGTTCCTTGAAATCTTCGTCCTTCCAAGTACTCCAATGATCCCAAAGGTTGTAAGTTTTGCACCACCCTTGTTGAAGATCCGTAGCTATAACAATGAGAGAAATCGAGATTCTCGATCATTATTATACAGTGTCATAGTATCATTATGTAACATCAAAGACCAATTTCATCACGACTTTAACAACAATACTATGGTGATATGTATCACTCCCCCTTAGTCAATACTCCATCCCGATCATGGAAACCACTTCCCATTACACAATGATCCGAAAACCGTATGTATTTGTAGTGTGAACTACATTATTTCTCCCCCTTTTTGTCAATAAAATTGGAAAAGGTAAAAGAACGGGATCATAATGAAATTTCCACAAGAGACCTTTCATAGACTAAAAGAAAAATACATACCAACTTAATTCAGATGCAATCATAAAGCCGAAGCTAAATGCATTCATCAAGGATTTTTAAGGTACAAGATAACTCCTATAAAATTCCACAGCCGCACACCCCGCAAGATATTACCATTAAGCACAAGTTCAAAAGAACTCTCCCCAGTAGATGTCATTCCCGAAAGAACAACAAGAGCGACCTTAATTTCGAAGGAAAAGAAGGATTTTTAATTGAACACCAAAAACCATAGGAATGATTTTCTATATCCAAAACTCAAACAAATTAATCACAAGTAAACCCATAATTAATTTAATTGGAATACGCAACTAAATCAAACCACAAAAGTGATCAATTTAATTGATTGTGCTCAACATAAGTAAACTTACGGAGCTATGACTAAGGTAATCATACGGAGATGACTAACTTAATCGTTCACATACTCAACATAAGGAAAACCTTACGGAATATACGACTACATTAACCAATAGAACATGATTAGTATAGTCGTTCATATACTCAACACAAGGACTTGTGGAATATATGAATACTCAACTAGACTAATTACAAGAGAACCTATAATTAATCTAATTGGAAAACACAACCAAACTAATCACAAAAGTAATCAATTTAATTGTCAATTGTTTTGCTCGACAAAAGAAGACTTTCGGAGCAAATAACTAAATAACCAACCAAGGTGATTAATTTAGTTCAAAGATGCTCGACATAAAGTACCTTAAGGAACAACCAACAAAGTTAATCACAAAATAATCAACTTAGTTGTAAGGTGCTCAACATAAAATACACAATGGAGCCTTCACGCTAAAACATAACAAAATGGATCAATGAAGATCAATACCGTGGATAACATACAAGGATCTATTCTATTTTCCATCACTATTTGCATAACGACATAATAGACTTTATCCTTGTCAAACAAAAGATTTCATCCTATTTTCCATCAAATAAATGACCGCATAGGCATAACTTTTGTAATTGTCAAAAGTTCATTCGTCCTTTCATCAATATGAATATCAATTTATGAACGACTTTACTTTTGACATAATATGGGACCTTCAAGTTCACGGACGCAAACAGTACATATCCCATAAAAATATTGCAATACTTCAAAATAGATTAATAATGCAACAATATCATCCTCCAAATATTTTTAGAATTTAAACCAATAAATCTAAAAACATGAAGATGAAAACGTTGGACATAGCTATGTGTAATCACAATAATTGTTATTCCAAACTCTAGTAATCCTTCTCAAAAACAAGAATAAATTCTCATAAGAAGTTTCCTAGGCATCAAGACAAACTCGTAATGATATAAGATGATTTGTCCTTAGAGATTAGAATCAATCTTTTTCGCCCGGATTTATAACAAGAATAGCTACCAAAGGCGTATAAAAATATTTTCAAATAAGAACATACAAATTCATTGACGACCATGCACCATAGTTCACATAAAATGATTGTGAACATTCAAGAATCCCATAGTAATGCGTACTACTTCCCATTCTTGAACTTCCTTCTTTGTGATTCACCAACAACATTCTTGTAAAAGCTACGAATTATCTTAGAATAGTAGTACTCCAAGAATCCAAGTTCCCAAGTCCAAGAAGTGGAACAAGTGCAACAAAACGGAGCGAAACACTCAAAAACAAGAGACAGGACAAATACCAATCTTAAATCATCCAAATTCAAAGTTTCTAATCTCCATTTTGAAGAGAATTCAAATAGGAAGATAATTCAAAAAGAATAAGGTCATTCCGAGTTCGGACGAAGAAGATACGACCAAAACAAGTTTACCGAATATTGACGTCAAGTATGCATACGGGTTTGCAAACGAATTTTCAAGTCCGCGAACTTAAACCCCTAGATTTTGATTTTAAAAGATGTTATGCATACCTGGTAGGTGTACCATGAAGTCTAAACATCCCGAACTACTATTTTCAAAGCTAAACGTTTAAGAACCTTAAACACAGATCAAGTTAGGTAGAAAAGAACGATAAGAAAGGTACGTGAATCATTATAAGTTCTCTAAACAGATAAAAGTACAAATCTTGCTCAAGTTTATAGACATACCTTTTCAGATGAATCCAATCGAATTCTACCGTCTTACCGAACATAATCTGTGTGCCCCAATTCTTGTGCTTCCCTCACCGTATACAAAGCAGGGCATTCCTTGGTGAGGATGCACTTCCAACACAATCAAGTTGCGTTTGGGTGAACAAAGTCTTGCTCACCACAAGTGACCTTTGGATTATCATGAAAGAGATCACTTTTAGAACCTTTCACATCCAATTCCATTTTTCCAAAAAACTTGTTAAGTTCCAACATCATGGATACTGCCTTTTCCATAGTCATGGAGTTTTCTGGAAGATCATTCCTTTTCACACTCAAAACATCATTGTCTTTCCTTGGTATCCACTTTTGAGTGCGTTTAGGAATGACCGAAACCTTCTTCCCATTGCTCTCTTCAAGATTTTCCGGAAGAGAATTGGATTGACTATTCTTTTGCAAGTTAGTCTTTCTCCAATTAGGAGCATCAGATCTTGTCTTCATCTTTATGAAGTTATCCTTTTAATAACCATTACGATTGTGAAAAGGCTTCGTATGACGTTTATAGGAAAATATAGGATTATAACACTGATTCCTTTGCCTAAAGGTTGGTCAATTACAACATGTAACATTAAGAGGATCAGTCTTAACGTATGATCTTGGCTTCACAACTTCTTGTGAGGCCCAAACAAGAACATCATGAAGTTTCTCATTCCTTATAAGGAAACGACATCTCCTTTCCAGGTGACCTTTATTTCCGCAATAGTGGCAAACATAAGGAATGTTCTTACCTCGATCGCTGTGTGCTAACTTTAGAGGTTGATAAAATTTTCTCTTTTGAACCTTAGCTGCCGGTGAAGGTATTTCCCTTTTTCCATCAGTGGAAACCTTTTGTTGAGAAGAATCACTAGCCTTGACAAATTTTACCTCTTTGCTAGTACTTGGAGCATCTATTCCCTTATAGCCCAATCCTCGTGTATCACGATGATTTTTACTTTCTCCTAGCATAATGGTTAATTTGCTTGAACTAGTATTGAACTTTTTCAAGTCATCTTCCAACATCTTGATTTTATCAAGAGCAGCAGCTAAATCAGCCACAAGGCGTTTTTCTCGAACGCTTTCTCTGTCGTCAAAACTTGTTTGCTGGGAGTTAAACCTTGCTTCAGACTCTGCAAATTTCTCTTCCAACAAAAAGTACTTTTGATAAATATTATGACATTCAAGTGACTTCATACGTAGGTTTTCCTCAGAATCCTTGAGGATCGATTCGTAATAATGATTCGAAAAATAAACACCTGCGTAACATCTTCTCAATTTCTTGTTTTCTCGACAGAGAGGAATCAGAAGAGGTGAGACATGAGAAGTTGTAATCCTCTTCATTTTCCATGAATCCAAAAACTTAACATACCCTGAGACTTCCTCATCAACATCTCTATCAATATCTGAATCACCTTCATCGGAAAGTTCATCCAACTATTCTTCTAGGAGAGTTTCCCAATCAACAGTTTTTACATCAAGAGAATGTTTAGATATTGACTTAGATGTGACAGTTCTCTCAGGTGAATCCAAGCTTTTAGAATCATCTGGTAATTTCTGAACTGGTACGTTATTAGAGATAGACTCGTCCATAATAATCAGATCACTACAAACACATACTTATAAGGTCTTTAACGTGTTTGCCTGCTCTGATACCAATTGAAAAGGCGGGGGTCTAACAACACCACCAAATATTTCGCTTAGCAATCTGTATGGACAAACTCCAATATAATTTTTATGAGAATCAACTAGACAGTTAGACTCAATCAATAAAAAGATATATCAAAGAGTTTATATCTCAATCTCTCGATTTGATCTTTACTCAAGCAAATGGAAATCTGCGAGTCTTTATCAAAGAGAGATAACTTGGACGGTACCAAGGACCAATGTCCAAGGATCAATCAATATCAATCAACAACCAAAGGTTGGATTTCCAATTGATGATCTTTAACGCACAACCTGTATTATTTCAATTATATAAAAAATATAATGCGGAAAAGAAATAACACATACACCAGAAGTTTTGTTAACGAGGAAACCGCAAACGCAGAAAAACCCCGGGACCTAGTCCAGATTGAATACACATTGTATTAAGCCGCTACCGACACTAGCCTATTCCAAGTTAACTTCGGACTGGACTATGGTTGAACCCCAATCAGTCTCCCACTAATTCAAGGTACAGTTGTACTCCTACGCCTATGATTCCAGCATGACACTGCGCACTTGATTCCCTTAGCTGATCTCACCCACAACTAAGAGTTGCTGCAACCCAAAATCGCAGACTTGATAATAAACAAATCTGTCTCACACAGAAAAGTCTATCAAAGGATAAATCTGTCTCCCACATAAAAACCCTAGGTTTTGTTCCGTCTTAAGATATAAAATCAAGGTGAACATGAACCAATTGATAATCCGGTCTTATATTCCTGAAGAACAACCTAGATTAATCAATCACCTCTCAACAATCCTTCTTGACTACACAAGCAGTTTGTCGAGGAATCACAAACAGTGAGACGAAGATGTTTGTGACTTCTTTATCTTGCCTATCGGAGAACTCTCATGATCTCAAGCCAATCAAAGATTGTACTTGTACGATAGAAGATGCAAGATCATATCACACAACTACGATAAAAGTAGTATCGGTCTGGCTTGACAATCCCAATGAAGTCTTTAAGTCGTTAACCTGGTTTTAGAGAAGAAAACCAAAGGTTAAAGAAGAATTGACTCTAGCGAGTGCACTAGTATCACACAGACGTGTGGGGATTAGTTTTGCCCAATGCTAGATGTCTCCTTTATATAGCCTTCAAATCAGGGTTTTGCCTTAGTTACAAAGCAATCCATATTCAGCGTTAGATGAAAATCTGGTTTAGATTCAAGATAATATTTCTCAACCGTTAGATCGAAAATTTAGCTTGTCACACACACTTGGGTAGACGTTTACTGGGTTTGTGAAAATCGTGCCCAAACGTGTACGTGTATGTTGGTTCAACATAGTAACCCAAAAGGTTAACCATATGAGCATTTCATATTAACCTAGTTCTTCTTCACCATAACTAGTTCAATTGACTCAAATGAACTAGTTAGAGAGTTGTTCAATTGCTATGAGATCTTATGTAATTACACAAGACACAATTGAAACAAAGATGATTCGATTCGATGAATCGGATCATGAACTTTATAGCCATGGTTTGCATAAAGCATTCCTTAGTAATTTAAGTTTCATGTTCAGAGCACATCTTTAGATCATAACCACTTAAGCTCACAAACAAGTTCGCGGACTTAAGGAAACCGGCAGAGTTTTCCAAACTCAGCAGAAAATCTCGGCAAAGAGACTTCCGCCAGTTCGCGGACTAGGTTTGCGGACTGAGTTCGCGGACTAAACACGCAAACGAGTTTTTGGAAAATCCCAGCAGAAATTCTCGGTAAGAGAACTTCCGTCAGTTCACGGACTGGGTTCACGGACTTGGCAAAGCCAATTCCTCCGGTTTCTCTCAATCAACAAAGTTCGAAAACTTCAGATTAAGGAATACATGGTTATGTAATCTAAACTCTCATTCCAATCATTGAGACATTCTCAGAGGACGTTATATAGTCGTTATTCATAGACCGTTTCACGTCAGAGCAATTCTCAAAGTAATTGAAACTTTTCATGACTTTAGTCACTAGGTGAAGATAAACTTGATCAAAGTGAAACGCTTTACCAACACACGATTTCGAGAAAAGATAAGTAGTGAATACTCAGCTCGAAATGTCAAATGTGTATGATCCAGTCTATATAGCATACGACTTTTTGTCTCATAAGAAGTAAGAGATAGAATAGATAGAATTTTGAGTGATAGATAAGTTCAGGTCTCCCCATACCTTTTTGTTGATGAAGTTCCATGGTTCCTTGAGTAGATCTTCGTCGTTGTATGATGAATCTCCATGAAGTCCTTGAGCTCACCTACACTTTTCTATCCTAGTCCGAGACTTAGCTATAATAGACTAGAAATCAAGACTCATAGTTTTGATCACTAACATTGACAAACTTGCTTGATATAGCAACGCATGCGAGGTCGACCAAGCTATGCTCTAACACTACCAATAATAGATCGATACAATTTTTGATCCACTTTTACTCCTTTCTCATCTCTGTGCAGCTTACCAGTAGTGGGCATAGGTGTAAGTTTTGGAGTTGACTTATCCAGACCGAACCTTGAGACAAGATCCTTTGCATATTTTTCTTGGGATAAGTAAATTCCATCCTTATGTTGTTGAATTTGTAATCCTAAGAAGAACTTCAATTCACCAACGCTGCTCATTTCAAATTATTTAGCAAGAGAGACTTGGAAATCTTTGCAAGTTTCTCAGAAGTTTAACCATGGATGATATCATCTACATAGACTTGAGCAATGACAACATCTTTCTCACTCCCTTTGGTAAACAAAGTTTTATCAGCTCCATTTCTTGAAAAACCTTTCCTAATAAGAGAAGTGGTAAGTTTTTCGAACCAGGCTCTAGGTGCTTGTTTTAACCCATATAATTCCTTTTTGATCTTAAGAACATGATCTGGGAAATCAAGGTTTTCAAAACCCTTAGGTTGAGCGACATAGACTTCCTCCTTTAAAATTCCGTTTAGGAATGCGGATTTTATATCCATTTGGAACAACTTAACCTTAAGAAAACAAGCATGAGCTAATAATAGTCGAATGGACTCAAGGCGTGCCACGGGAGCAAAGGTTTCGTCAAAGTCGATACCTTCAATCTGTGAATATCCTTGAGCGACAAGTCTGGCTTTATTTCTAACAATTGTGCCAAATTCATCAGACTTATTCTTGAATATCCATTTAGTACCAACAATATTAATATTGGAGGGACAAGGTACAAGTTCCCATACGTCTTGTCTTTGAAATTGATTTAACTCTTAATGCATTGCATTCACCCAAAAGGGATCGCTAAGAGCTTCATCAATATTTCTTGGTTCTACTTGTGAAAGATAACAACCAAAATTGCAAATATTTTGAAGTTTTCCTCTTGTCTTAGCTGTAGAATCTCTTCCTCCAACAATACTGTTGAGATCATGATTCCTTTGAACCCAGAGGTGTCGTGGAGGGACACGTTCTTGTTTGTCACGAGTAGACTGATCAGTACTCTTCTCCTCGTCACTAGAAATATCAGGATCGGTAATAGTTGGGATAACTTCAACTGAATCTGGGATTTATTTGACTTTATCAATTGTCTCAGTTGGAGGCAATTCAGCAGGAGGATTATCATGATGAAAATTACTAATATCATCGATGATAACATTAGCAGATTCCATCATGACCTGGGTTCTGAGATTAAATACTCGAAAACTACGGCTATCAAAAGCATAGCCAAGGAAGATACCTTCATCACTTTTGGTATCAAATTTCCCTCTCTGTTCTCGATCTTTTAGAATGTAGCACTTACTTCCGAACACCCTGAGATAGTGAAAGTTGGGTTTTCTTCCGTACCACAACTCATACGTAGTGTTTAGGTTTTTAGACCGTAGGTAAACACGGCTGATCAAATAGCATGTTGTAAAGACAGCTTCTCCCCAAAATCTTAATGGTAAGTTTTTTTTATGGAGCATTACCCTGGCCATTTCCTGAATGTTCCTATTTTTTATTTCTGCAACTCCATTAGCTTGAGGAGTGATGGGTGGTGAATATTGTTGAATAATCCCCAGTTCGTCACAAAATTCAAACACCTTAATGTCTTTGAATTCAGTTCCACGGTCGCTTCTAATTTTCTTTAGTTTGCGACCTTGCTCGTTCTGGATTCTTTTAAAAATAATCTTGAATTCATCAAGGGTTTCATTCTTATGAGATAGAAATGCAATCCAAGTGAACCTGGTGTAATCATCTACCATAACTAAAGCATACTTCTTACCAGCAACCGTGGGTTGTTGAATTGGTCTGAAGAGATCCATATGAATTAAATCAAGTGGATCTTTAGTGAGAATGTCTCGAGATGATTTATGGTGAACTTTCGTTTGTTTACCCTTTTGACATGCACCACATACACCATCAATCTTTACATTGATTTTGGGAACGCCTCTAACAAATTCTTTGTTAATGATCTTAGTTAGAAGATGATAATTGATGTGACCAAAACGCTCATGCCAAAGATGTGTAGATTCCACCTTAGTCAAATTGCAACAGTTGCCGAACTGAGTATCCAGAAGATAACAGTTATTTTTACCACGAGTTCCCTGAAAAATTACTTTCCTAGTTTTGTATACAATGTCACATCCATTTGCATTGAAGACAACTCGATGACCTTTGTCACAAATTTGACTAATATAAAGAAGATTTGTAGTCATACCTTTTACGTATACTACATCATGGATTTAAGGTACGCCGGGTAGTTTAATCGTCCCCTTCTTGCTTATGTAGCAACAACTCCCATCTCCAAATGTCACCGGTCCTCCTTCATAGTCGTTTGAAGAAACAAACCATGTGAGATCACCTGTCATATATCTACTACATCCACTGTCAAGAAACCATTGAAAGGGTAATGTTGATTTTAAAGCAAAAGCTTCCATACTATCAGTACTTTCATGTTTAGGGTTTCTTGTTAGTTTTGTACCTCCTTTTAGAGAAGCAGCCAGTTGTTTAGTTTTCTTATGAAGATTACTTGGAACTTTGTGGCTCTCTTGGAAGGACATACCAGTATGTTGAAAGTGATTGGAGGAATCACAAAACAAACATGGGCCAACACCTTTAAGCTCGTCTGAGCAGTTCTGAGTCATATCAGTTTTCACAACATCTGAACGTTGTTTATCATCTGACTTACGACTGTTCTTCATAGAAGAACAACTGGAGTTATTCAGATCCATCAAAATAATTTTGATAGATTTCAAATCCTTAAGTACTGCAATTTCTGCAACAAGATCAGAGTTGATCTGAATTTGTTCATCCAACCTTTTCTGGAGAATAACCAGTTTATCAGAACTTCTTCTACGATTGGTTTTTAATCTTGGTGTAGCGTTTCTAGAAACTTTACTGTCCATATAGTCAAATCGCTACAAACACATACTTATCAGGTTTTTAAACGTGTTTGCCTGCTCTGATACCAATTGAAAAACCGGGGGTACAACAACCACACCCAATATTTCGAGTAACAATCTGTATGTAACTCCAATATACTTTCAAGAGAATCAAGTAGACTCAATCTTAATAAAGTATATCAACGAGTTATATCTCTCTTTCTTGATTCAATACTTACTCAAGCAAATAGAAATCTGCGAGTCTAATTGAATACAAGAGAAATCACTCGAACGGTACCAAAGACCAATGTTCAAGGATCAATCAATTTAAATCAACAACCAAAGGTCAGATTTCCCAATTGATTGATTGAAACGCACAACCTGTGATATTTCAATTATAAAGATAAACAATATAATGCGGAAAAGAAATAACACAGACACCAGCAGATTTTCTCGGGAAGAAAACCTCCGACTGTACGCGAACTGGGTTCGCGGACTCTGTTCCGGTTTTCCTGAGCAGCAAAGTACGCATACTTTGATTCAAGGAATAAGGACTTATACATGTATGTGTTTCCACACAATGCTTATATCCAACAATCGTTATATAATCTAAAATCTCATTTCAATCATTGAAACATTCTTAGAGGACGTTATATAGTTGTTATTCACAAACCATTTTCCGTCACAACCATTTTGAAGTGATTGAAATATAACATGACTTTCGTCACTAGGTGAAGATTAACTTGGCCAAAGCGAAAGCTTACCAACACATATTTCGAGAAATAGATAAGCGAGATAAACTCGGCTCGAAATAGCAAATGTGTATAATCAAAGTCTATATAGCAAAATGAATTTTGTCTCAAGATAGGAGATAGAGTAGATAAACTTTTGAGTGATAGATAAGTTCAAGTCTCCACATACCTTTTAGTCGATGAAGTTCTACCAGTTCCTTGAGTAGTTCTTCGTCTTGTATGATGATCGCCATGGAGTTCTTGAGATCAACTACACTTTCTATCCTAGTCCGAGACTTAGCTATAGTAGACTAGAAATCAAGACTTATAGTTTCGATCACTAACATTTACAAACATGCTTGAGATAGCAACACATGTGAGTTCGACCGAGCAGTGCTCTAACAAAAAGGATAACTTCGTAAAGACGAAGACAAGATCCGATGATCCCAATTGGAGAAAGACTAACCTGGAAAAGAATAGTCAATCCAATTCTTTTCCGAGAATTCTAGAAGGGAGTAATGGGAAGAAGGTTTTGGTTGTTCCTAAGCACACTCAGAAGTGGATACCAAAGAATTTCAATGATGCTTTGAGTGTGAAAAGGAATGATCTCCCATAAAATTCCATGACTATGGAGAAGGCAGTATCCATGATGTTGGAACTTAAAAAGTTCTTTGGAAAGATGGATTTGTATATGAAAGGTTCTAAAAGCGATCTCTTTCATGATAATTCAAAAGTGAAACGAAATAAGCCAAAAACTATAGATGGTGAAAAATCCATAGGTGCAGAAGAGTATGTTTCAGTCACTTGTGCTGAGCAAGACATTGTTCACCTCGACACAACTTGATTATGTTGTAAGTGCATCCTCACCAAGGAATGCCCTGTTATGTATACGGTGAGGGAAGTACGAGAATTAGGGCGCACATATTATGTTAGGTAAGATATTGAATTTTTGGTAAAACCGTAGGATTCACGATTGGATTCTTCTAAAAGGTATGTCTATAAACTTGAGAAATATTTATGTTTTTATTATTTTCTTAAAGTGCTTATCATGATCCATGTACCTTGTGTATCTTTCATGTCTACCTAACTTGATTTGTGTTTAAGGTTCGAAAAGAGTAGTTCGGGATGTTTGGACTTCATGGCACACATACCAGGTATGCATAGCATCATTTAAAATTAAAATCCAAGGAGTTCAGTTCGCATTCCAGTTTGCAAACTGTTCAAGGTCATGAAATCCCGTTTGCAAAATTTCCTGTCTTTGGTATTTGATAAAAAAACTTGTTTTGGTCGTAACTTCTTCACCCGAACTCGGAATTACCTCATTTTTTTTTTTGCATTATTTTTATAATTGAATTATCTTCAATATGGTGATGATAAATCTTGAGTTTTAATGATTTAATCTCGGTCTTTGGCCCGTCTCTTGATTTTTGAGTTGTTTGCTCCATTTCGTCGCACTTGTTCCACTTCAATTGGACTTGGGAACTTGGATTCTTGGAGTACTTCTCTTCTATGTCTAGGAAACGTCATATGAGAATTTGTTCTTGTGTTTTAATAAGGATAACTAGGGTTTGAAATAGCAAATATTGTGATTACACATAGCTATTGCCAATGATTTTCATCTTGCAATGTTTTAGATTTATTTATTTAAATTCTAAGTTATTTGGAAGATGATTTTTGCAGTATTAATCTTTATTGGTTTCATATAATACAAATAATGTTATGGGATATGCGTGTTTACGTCCGTGAACTATGATTGTCCCATATATGTCAAAAGTTAAGTCTATTATGTCATTATGCAAATATTGATGGAAAATAGAATGAACTTTTGATGTCAAAGATTAAGTTAAGTCTATGGTATCATTATGCAAATATTGATGAAAATTAGAATGAATATTTGAATATTCCGCAGTATTGATCTTTCCCTGATCCACTTTTATGTGAAAATATTGTACGGCTCCGTAAGTTTTCTTATTGTTATAATTTCCGATTAAAATTAATCATTGAGGTTCCTTTGTGGTTAATTTAATTGATTTTTCTGGATACAACCTCATGTTTCATGTGATTTGTTAATGTTCAAAGAAATCCTTCTTTTCTTGTAAAAGTAAGGTCGCTCTTGTTGTTCTTTCGGGAATGACATTTTATGAGGGAGAGTTCTTAATTGAACTTATACTTAATTGCCAAATCTTAGTGGGAAGTGCGGCTGTGGAATATTGTAGGAGTTTTATTGTATCTTTAAAAACTCCCTGATGAATACAATAAGTGTCGACTATGTGAAATCATCGAAATAAAGTTGATATGTTCTCTTTTAGTCATGAAGTATCTCTATGAGAATTTCATTATGATCCCGCTAGTTTTCGTACCTTTGGCAATTTATATTGACAAAAAGGGGGAGAATTATTGTGTAGTTCACACTACAAATACATATGGTTTACGGATCATTATGTAAGGGGGAGTGGTTTTCATTCTGAGATGAAGTGTTGACTAAGGGGGAGTGATACATATCACCATAGTATTATTGTCAAAGTTGTGATACAATTGAACTTTGAAGCTGTGTAATAATACTTGAAAAAGCAGGGGTCTAACAACCACACCCAATATTTCGCTTAGCAATCTGTATGGACTAACTCCAATATACTTTCATGAGAATCAACTAGACAGTCAGACTCAATTTTAAGAAAAGTATATCCAAGAGTTATATCTCAATTTCTTAATTCAATCTGCAATCAAACAAATAGAAATTTGCGAGCCCGATTGAATAGAAGATATAACTTGGACGATATCAAAAACCAATATCCAAGTGTAAATCAATTTAATCAACAACCTAAGGTTGGATTCACAATTGATTGAACTTACGAACAACCTGTGATATTTCAATTATATAAAAAATATAATGCGGAAAAGAAATAACATAGACACCAGAAGTTTTGTTAACGAGGAAACCGCAAATGCAGAAAAACCCGGGACTTAGTTCAGATTTTAACACCACATTGTATTAAGCCGCTACAGACACTAGCCTACTCCAAGTTAACTTCGGACTGGAATGTAGTTGAGACCTAACCAATCTCAAACTGATCAAGGTACAGTCGCGTTCCTTACGCCTCTAGAACCACGCCGGATTCTGCGCACTTGATCCCCTTAGCTGATCTCACCCACAACTAAGAGTTGCTACGACCCAAAGTCGAAGACTTGATAAACCAATCTGTCTCACACAAAAAACTCTATTGAATAGATAAATTTGGCTCCCACAGATATACCTATGAGTTTTGTTCCGTCTTTTGATGAATCAAGGTGAACAGGAACCAATTGATACACTGGACTTATATTCCCGAAGAACAACCTAGTAATATCAATCACCTCACAATAATCTTAATAGTATGGTAGCGAAACAAGATATTGTGGAATCACAAACGATGAGACGAAGATGTAAATCTTGAACAAATCTTAGAGAAGATAGTACTCAATACGGTAGAAAACAACAAGATCAGAACACGCAACTACAAAGAAAATAGTTGGGTTTGGCTTCACAATCCCAATGAAGTCTTTAAGTCGTTAACCTACATGATTTTGGAATAAACCTAAGGTTAAAGGAGAATCGACTCTAGTTGCAACTACTATCACACGGGAGGTGTGGGGATTAGGTTTCCCAGTTGCTAGAGTTCTCTCTTATATAGTCTTCAAATCAGTGTTTGATAGCCTTGGAACAAAGTAATCAATATTCACTGTTAGATGAAACCTGATATAAGAGCCAAGTTAAGTTTTCTTGAAACCAGAGCAATATCTCTCAATCGTTAGATGGTCTTTGCCTATTACACACAAATAAAATGTACTTTCATTTAGATATGGATAACCGTACCTAAACGTGTACACTAGGTTGGCTCAACAGTAGTTAACCGAAGCTAGTCATATGAACACTTTCATATCAACCTTATTCATCTTAACCACAACTAGTTCAAATACTCAAATGAAACTAGTTATAGAGTTGTTCAATTATTTATATTCTCATAGAACTTAACCCACTCGAATCAGTTCAAGAAAATTATAACCATGGTATGCAAAAGATTGCATTCCTTATTATATAAATGTATTGGTTCATGACACAACCGATTCTAGAACTTAACCCACTCAAGTACGCGAACAGGTACGCATACTATCACACATCCAAAACATCAGTTTAATTTAGTACGCTACGGGTACGCATACAATAGTTCTCGGACTTCAACTGAGTTCGCCAGTACGCGTACGGGTACGCATACCAAGGCTCCTGTACTTTACCTGACCTCGCCAGTACGCATATGGGTATGCATACTATACCGGTCTTGGATCAACATATATGCAAGTACGCATACTATGTCTATAATCCAATTATGGTTAAGTGTTCTAAACTCTATTTCAATCATTGAAACATTCTTAGAGGATGACAATAGTTGTTTTCACAAACTATTAGCATCAAACCTATTTTCAACTGATTGACATAATCAATACGAAACATTCCGAGTCTGCATCAAATGAGATGTTCCAATGCGATTTTCGTACGATCATCTTTTGACTTTCGTCAAGAATATAAGATGAACTTGGTTAAAGCGATATCTTACCAACACATATTTCCAGAAATATGTAAGCGAGTTAAACTCAGCTCGAAATATCAAATGTGTATAATCAAATACTATATAGCTATATGACTTTTGTCTCAATATATGAGATAGAGTAGAAATACACTTTCCGAGTGATAGATGAGTTTCAGTCTCCACATACCTTTTGTTGATGAAGTTCCACAAGCTCTCTTTAGTAGTTCTTCGTCTTCAATTGATGAATGCCGTGAAGTCTAAAGCTCAACTACACAATTTATCCTAGTCCGAGACATATCTATAAGTAGACTAGAAATTAAGACTTATAGTATTGATCACTAAACTTGACAAACAAGCTTGAGATAGCAACGGTTGCGAGTTTGATCGAGCAATGCTCTAACAGAGTTTGATTGTCTAGTTGATTCTCTTGGAAATATATTGGAGTTAGTCCATACAGATTGCCTAAACGAAATATTGGGTGTGCTTTTTAGACCCTCGCTTTTTCAAATGGTATCAGAGCATGCAAACGCGTTTAAGACCTTATAAGTCTGTGTTTGTAGCAATCTGATTATTATGGACGAGTCTATCTATAATAACGTACCAGTTCAGAAATTACCAGATGATTTTCAAATCTTGGATTTACCTGAGAAAACTGTCACATCTAAGTCAATATCTAAACATTCTCTTGATGTAGAAACTGTTGATTGGGAAACACGCCTAGAAAAACAATTGGATGAACTTTCTGATGAAGGTGATTCAGATATTGATAGAGATGTTGATGAGGAAGTTTCATAGTATATTAAGCTATTTAATTCGTTGGAAAAGAAGAAGATGACAACTTCTCATGTCACACCTCTTTTGGTTCCTCTCTGTCGAGAAAACAAGAAATTGAATACAAAGGTATTTATGGTTGGAATCGCTCTTGCGAATCGATCCTCAAAGATTCTGAGGAAAACCTGAGTAGAAAGTCACTTGAATGTGATAATGTTTATCAAAAATACTTCGCGTTGGAGGAGAAACTTGCAGAAACTAAAGCAAGTATTAACTCCCAGCAAGCAAGTTTTGATGACAGAGAAAGCGCTTATCTCGCTCGAGAAAAATGCCTTGATGCTGATTTAGCTGCAGCTATTGATAAAATCAAGATGTTGGAGGATGACTTGAAAAATTTCAATACTAGTTCAATCAAATTAACCACTATGATAGGAGCAAGTAAAAATCATTGTGATACACGAGGATTGGGCTATAAGGGAATAAATGCTCCAAGTATTAGAAAAGAGGTAAAATTTGTCAACGCTAGGGATTCTTCTCAACAAAAGATTTCCACTGATGGAAAAAGTGAAATACCTTCACTGGCAGTTAAGGTTCGAAAGAGCTAAGTATATCAACCTCCAAAAACAGCACATATGAATCCTGGTAAGAACATTCCTTATATTTGTCATTATTGTGGAAATAAAGGTCACTTGGAAAGGAGATGTCGTTTTCGTATAAGGAATGAGAAACTTCATGATGTTCTTGTTTAGGCATCACAAGAAGTTGTGAAACCAAGATCTTATGTTAAGTCTAATCCCTAAACATTACAGGTTGTAACTATCCAACCTTTAGGCAAAGGAATCAGTGTTGTGATAAACCTAGATTTGTCTATAAACGTTCATAAGAAGCCTTTTCACAATCATAATGATTATCAAAAGGATAACTTCGTAAAGACGAAGACAAGTGATGGACACATTTATGTGTCTATTTTGATCTCGATTTTCTATATTGTTGGTACCATTTTTGTACTTATTTTGGTATTTTATGTTTTTGTAGGTATTTTTGGAGAAATAAACATGCGCAGAGAAATTGGCTCGAAAAGTGGTATTTGGACTCGCCGGAGAAAATTACTGAAGGCACCCCTTAAATGGATAAGGGGCACACAGTTAATAAGGGGTAACCCAGCGTTATTTGCACCCCACATCTATTATTTGCACCCAAAGTACTATTCGCACCCCATCCGACGATAGAGGGCATTCCATCTTCACGGTTTAAAAGATAAAAATGGCGGGAAAAATTCAATTTGAATCTCAGTCACAACGAACTTTGCTGTATTGAATTAAGACGAGATTTAGCTGGAGATTTTCATGGGAATGGACTTTGGTATGCCTATTGCGACAAGACAGGGGCGATAGGAATTTCAAATCGAGAAGAAAAAGGGATTTACACGGATATTTTAAACATGGAACTTTCTCGGGTTTCTCTGTTATATATGGAAGATAGAAGATATTCCCGGAGATATTTTTGTCTATCGAACACAGGTAGAGTTTGGATAATCATCAGACGCGTAAAGCAGGGATAAAAAAAGAGAAGATTTCTATACAGAGAAGAAGATATCGGGATTTTGTGAGATCTGTTATGGGAAGTATGTGGACTGAAGAGAAGATATATAGAAGATATGATTTGTCTATATCAGCGGCAAGTTGGAGTTTACAAGGAAACTCAGAATACGCGTGCGAAAAAAAGAGAGAAGAATAATCCCGTAACTTGGGTTATGAGAAAAACAGAGATTTCTTCGAGAAAGGATCGGCCTGTTGAGTATATATATGTTGTTAGAGTAAAATAAAGGGGTTGTTGAGATTTTGGGGGAGTTGCAGTGAAGAAAAACCAGTTGCAGAGACGATTCATCATCAGCAGGGAAGAAGGAAGAAGAAGACATAAACGACACTTTTTATGTGTCGTTAATTCACTATTCTTCTGCAGCAGTTTTCATATATCGTTTCTGTGACAACATTGTAACAGCTGGTTGTAACGCCTATAAATCGTTGCAAACTGTCTGAGTTATTAGTTTTCTCTTGTTTATCACACTTTTGAGCTATGAACACCTATTTTGAGCACGTGAATAATATGAGGAGCTAAATCCCATCACTGGGACAGTGGAGGAAGCCATTCTTCATGCATGTGGTAATTCTATTAATTCTTTTATGACTTATTGCATTGATTTTTAATCGATTTATGATTTTTGTTGAATGATTGTGATTTCAATTGATGGGTCATGCTTACTTAAGTGTTTTGATGTCTCATGCTCTAGATTTACAGTTATTACTTTCAAAATCTACTTTCGGCAATGCATTAGAGTCAATAAATTATTATTATTTGAGCTATTAATGTCTAGGATTATTAGTTGAACCACATGAATGTGAGAATCGGTGGAATCCTGAGTCTCAGTACCTCTCGATGTTGTGACAAACCTTTGTATATATTTATTTTATTTTTAATTTTAAATCTTAAACCCAATCTGAACAAGTCTGAGAATCGAACACTTTATTTACCACTATAAAACAACATCAATTTTTGGCGCCGCCGACGCGGACTTGTTTATAGATTTGTTTTTAGGTTTTATTTTTATTTTTATTATTTTTGTTCTTTTTACGCGTTTTGGTATTTCTTGTTTGCTTTCAGATTTGGAGCTGAGCTAAAGGAAAAGAGAGAAAGTGCTGAAAAGAGAAGCAAAGCCAAAAAAGGAAAGAAAAGAGGAATCCAAAAGGAGCTAAGAAGAAGATTTTGTATATAGTTATTTTATTTTATTTTTTGGAAACTGTAAATAAGGTTTTATTTTTTGTAATCTTTTATTTTTGGACTTTTTGAACTTAATTTTTGGGACATTGGACATTACTATTTTTAAAACCCTAGGGAAGGGTTAATTTAAATAAAACTGCTGCAGGGAAGGATGACAATTACGATACTGTCTCGGCCCCTCAG